>NW_016107415.1:3094282-3235499 GCF_001604975.1 Cebus imitator
AAAAAAAAAAAAAAAAAAAAAAAAAAAAAAAAAAAGAAAAGAAAAATTTGGAGGTTTTGGAGGTTCTGACACCTTCTTTGGTTTAAAAACTTACTAGAACAATTCACATAATTCACAGAAAGAGCTAAATTTAAGATTAGATTTCTTATAAAGGATATACCTCAGGAACAACCAAATGAGGAAATTGCATAGGACAATGTCGGGGAGGGGTGGGGATGCAAACCTCTGTCTTCTTGCTGTGGAATCTGGCCATATCACTCCTTCAGCAGATCCATGTGTTTGCCAGCCAGGAAGCTCCACAGAGCCTAGAGTTCAGAGTTTTTACTGAGGTCTCACTACATAGGCAGGATTAATTAAGTCATTGGCCATGTGATTGAATTAAATCTCTAGCCCTGCTTCCCTCCCTGGAGGTTGGGATGGCCCAGAGTTTCACTCCTCTGATTGCATAATTCGTCTTTCTATCACTGGCCCCCATCCTTTCTGGATTGGGTGGTGGTTAAAAGAATCTTTTGTGACATCAGAGAGATCGGGGTTTAACATTTGCCATTTTCTGGGTGTATACATTAATTAACCACTTTGGACCTCAGTTGCCTCCTCTATGAAGTAGGAATATTAATAGTTCCCTCATAGAGTATGGTAAAAATTCTATGAAATAATGTAGGCAAAGCGCTTAAGATAATACCCCAAATATAGTAAATATTTAATGTATTTGATGTATTATTAAGGGACTGTGTCTGTTAGCTTTAACTATATAAAATAAAATAACAAAAAATTCCCCTAAACTTTAATATCTTAAAATTAAAATAACTCATGATTCTGTGTGCTGACAACTTGGGCTAGGCTCAGTTGGAGAGCTCTGCTGATCTTGGTTGGGATCTTTCATGTGTTTGCCACCTACTGGTGGTTGAAGTTTTCACTCATGGTCTGGTTGTTGGCTGCACCTGTGATTCTAGACAGGTGTTCTTGTGTCCAGCCAGTCAGCCTTGGCTAGTTCCCGTGGTGGGGGGAGCCATGGTTCCCAGGTCCTGCTGCATACGTGTTTTCTAAGTGTCCATTTGTGTCATGTTTACTACCATGCTGTTGGTGAAATAAAGTCTAGAGTTGCTGTTGGGCAGCAGCTCCAAAGGTCATGGATGCAAGGAGAGAGGAAGAATACTGTGGCTCATCTGGCAGCCTGCTTTGGACTAAAATTGTCTTTCTAAAATCATATTTTAAAGGTGCTAGTGTTCATGACTAGCCTGAGTAACATAGTTAGACTCTACTTCTACTAAAAATTAAAAAGAATATATTAGCTGGGCACACCTGTGTTTCTGGCTACTTGGAAAGCTGAGGCAGGTGGATCACTTGAACCCAGGAGGTTAAGGCTGCAGTGAGCTTTTGCACCACTGCACTCCAGCCTGGGCAACAGAGTGAGACTCTGCCTCTCAAAAAAATAATTGCCAGTGGAGAATGGATTATTCTATTGGAGATTAATTTTGGTTTTCTCCCCGGTACATTAATGACATTGTGTGTGTATGTGTATGTGTGTGTGAATGTGTGAAACAGAGAGAGAAAAGTGAAGAGATAAAAAAGATGCAATAATGGAAATGCAACTAGGAGGGCCAGCCTGGAGAAACATCCTTGAGGCAAGAGGCCTTGGTAGCCTCATGCCATCTGGGTAAGAGAACTGGAGGAGGCCCTGCAGCTCTGGCCAGCCCACCTTTCCAGCACTCCAGGCCCTGGTGATATAATAGAAGGATCATTAGACTAGTTCTAGAGAGTTAAATTTCTTTCATTTGTCGCTTCATGATACAAAGACATGTTGAGTGTTTTCTTTAGGACCAGTACTGGCCTGGGCACAGAGTCTAGTGCCATCACTACTATTTACTGAGTGATCATAGAAAAAGCATTTTTCATTTACATCTCTTTAATGAGGGCATTAGGTACATTGATTTCAAAGGTATCTTCTGACTGTGATATTGTACAATTATATAATGCTATACTATTTATTCTTTTTCCCTTTTAAAGCTTACTCATTTTCTGTCCTGGCTCTTCAGCTCTCAGCTTATTGCTTTGATGGCACCCACCAATGGGCAGAATGAAATATTGACCACAAAAAATATCATATCAATAGAGTCAATTTTGGTGGGCAGAGGACTTTTCATGGTCCCTACATTGTATTTCATAAAAAGCCTTGAAATGTTTCTTGCATAAGGGAGAGGCAATGGTCAATGCATGGAAATTTCTATGTCATTGCCTGGACTCCTGGGAGATTTCCCTGATAAAAACAGGTGATTGTCTCACCCTAAGGTAGGGATCAAGCTTTTTATTTCTACCTATACCCCTTCACTAATGGCAATATTGGTTAAATTTGGAATAAGAACAGCATTAGCTGTGGGATGTTGCACATTTACTTACCCTCTGTGAGTCTCAGTTTTCTCTTAAGTTCAACAATACCCGCCTAGCAGTGCCGTTGTAAGATGTAAATGACATAAGGCCCAGTACATGCCAAGATCAGGGCCTCTGTCCTTGTATGACTTCAAGTAATATTTGTTTTCCTTTTGTCCCTTTACCCCTTTGCTGAGCTGATCAAATAGGATCTTGTGTGCTGGTTGCAGCACTTTGTAAAGTATTAAACCAACAATGAATTATTATTATCAACACCAGAACATACTCCAGGATTTGAGAAATATCAGAAGATTCTTATTTCTCAGAGATACCCACCCGTGTTAGAGACAGCACTGGGCATGTACTCCGGTCTTTGCCTCCACTTCCAAGCTTTGCCAACTGCTGCCTTCTGCAAGAAAAACATAGGCACCTACCCTTGACTTGAGCCCTTTAGAGAATGGTACATTTAGATCACACATTTCAGCCCAGTGGCACTCAGCATATGAGGAGGATGACTAACCTTGGACTTTGTGTAGTCTCGTGCTAACCTTACCCACCTTTTCTATTTTACCTCCTGAAATAGATTTGCAAAGGACTCTCAGATAATAATCTACCCTTATCCAAGGTTTTGCTTTCTGCAGTTTCTGTTACCCACAGTCAAGGGTGATCCAAAAATGTTACATGGAAAATTCCAGAAATAAACTACTCATAAGTTTTAAATTGTATGCTATTTTGAGGAACGTGATGACATCTTGCACTGTCCTGCTCAGTCCTGTCTGAGACATAAATTATCCTTTTGCCCAGCATATCCACATTGTATATTACCCCTGCCTGTTACTGTATAGGAAAAAAACATGGTGCATATAGGGTTTGATACTATCCATCATTTCGGGCATCCGCAGGAGGTCTTATACTATACTCCTGCCAATAAAGGAGAGACTACTGTATTTCTGAAAGGCATTCAGTTACCACAAAATATTATTTCCTTTAGTGAGTCAATTTTCCCCCTTGGAAGGTTTCTTTCTGAAATGCTGCAGGGAAATGCCATCATTTCTCTCTGCCTTCTCAAGAGAGCCATAAAATACTATTGGCTATTAGCTAAAATGCTGCCTCTTGGTTTCATTGACCTGAAGGGATTTGAGATCTCCAGGGTGACCAGATATTAATTATACACAAATTATATTCATAAATGTCCCTGGATACTTGCTCAGGATCTGTGCTGTAAGGTTGGTGCATTGTCAAGGCTCAGACCAGGGTTATGAGCTCATTGGAAATTTAAAGACTAAGTCTGTTCAGCCTGTGGCATGCAGAAGTGACTCACTTCTGGAGGTGAAGTCCTTAGAGCTCCTAAAAAGGTCAGCTTTTGTGGGTTTAATCCGGGATGCACAAGTTAGCTTTAAAGGGGGAGAACTTAGAATAAGGGATTGAATCACTGAAATAGGTCATTAAGTGGTTTTAAGAAGTTATTTTCTAAAGAGTGTACATTAGCATCTGTGGGTATAGTCAAAGTGCAATTTCCCCTTATGTCCTCCAAGCCTTCATACAAAAGCACCTCCTCTCACTGTGCATCTATCTTCATTTCCTCTCTATTTAGAGCATCTGGTTCTTACTTTTTTCCCCTTAATTATCTGCAACTGGACTGACTGAGAACTTGCATACATGATGTTAAATTCATGCAACTTCAGAAAAAATATATTGAAGCAGATCCATACTATGAATTGTATAGCTGATTTTAGTTTTAAAAATACTATTAACAAAATTACTTAAATATAATAGTAATAAAGCAATTCAAAATTGTTACTGATAAAAGGTATACTTTTTTAAAAAATATTTTCTAGTATATATGGTTAGTGTAAGTATAAGGTATTAAATTCTCTTATCTTTTCAACATTTGAATGGAATAAAGAGAAGTAATGCTAAAATTTAAAGATAATAGGTTTTTGGAAAGTTCGTTTTTGAAATTCGCCTTGGAATAATAGGAACTGCATGTTCATCTGGCGTAGTAGGAAGAGAATGTAAGTGTGACCTTCATAATGATGCTACCAATTGTTTCTTATGAAATTATCCAGTGGTTTGGATCTTGCTGTTACTTTCCTTCTGGGAGTCTTCTATCAGCTAGTGACAGATCAGAGGGAAATGCCAATGGGTTTTGCCACACTAGAGTCTTAAGAAAGGCAGCTTAGGATGGGCGTGGTGGCTTACACCTGTAACCCCAGTACTTTGGGAGGCCGAGGTGGGTGGATCATGAGGTCAAGAGATCAAGACCATCTTGGCCAGCATAGTGATACCCCATCTCTACTAAAAAATACAAAAATTAGCTGGGCGTGGTGGCACGCACCTGTAGTCCCAGCTATTTGGGAGGCTGAGGCAGGAGAATTGCTTGAACCTGGGAGGTGGAAGTTGCAGTGAGACGAGATTGTGCCACTGTACTCCAGCCTGGTGCCTGGCTACAGGGCAAGATTCTGTCTNAAAAAAAAAAAAAAAAAAAAAAAAAAAAAAAAGAAAGAAAAAGAAAAAAGAAAAAGGCAGCTTAGACAAATCCCAAAACCTATAAACCCCTTCTACATGAGTTATATTTTCAATCATTTGAAGCCATTTCCCTATTATTTAAATATTATTTATTTGCTGTTTTCTTAAGTTTAAAACTTTTCTTGGGCAAATCAGATTTGTAGAATGAGAAAAGCAAGTACATGGTTCTTTAGACATGATTATTTTGATGGTTCTTGGCAAAAAATATGGCAATTTAGGCCTCTCAGGTGAAACGTCTCATTACTTAGTTTTGGTAACATAGTACAACTCACGTTTCCTTCTCATTGTGGAAATTTTCAAATTTAGACAGAAGTAGACAGAATAATACAATGAGCCCTCCTGTAGGCATCATCCAGCAGCAACAATATCAACCATGGGCAATCTTACCACATCTAAACCACCACTCCCTCTCCTATTATTTGAAAGCAAATCTTAGATATATAATCTCATAGTAAATATGTAAGTGCTTGTCAGTAATAGAAATGTACTTTTACAATGCAGTCATGTGGCACAATTATTAAGCAAACCAACACCTATCGCTTATTAGTTATGTCTTGCAATCTTAGAGAGAGCTAAGCCAGCTTCTCTGGGTGAGTAGACTAGTACCCATTTTAAAACCTGATGTAAAGGGCACTTCAGATGGTTCAGATTTTTTTTTTTTTTCAGAAAGAAGTATTAGGTAAATAATGGATATTACAATGAAAAGATATTGGTCAAAATCAGGCAAAATATGGGCTAGTAGATCCTCAAGGTAATAAGCAAAGGAATGACAAGTTGCAATTTTTCTTTAAAAGGTAAGCAATTTTGTAAGAATTAGATTAAAGAAGGCAGAATTTTGGAGATTGGGGATGACATTTAAAAAGTGATGTAAAGCAACAAAATTTAGAATATGGGTAATTCTTTGGAACAAATAACTAGTTTCATCATCAAATAAATTGCAAGAGGGGAGGAAAAGAGATGAGTGGTGATTAAAAGACACTTAAAAGACATATCAACCAATAAGAATGTGAAATCTGTTTGGGTTTTGACTCAAACAAACTAAAGGTCGGGGTGTAGGGAAGGGAGAGAATATCAGAGATGTATGAACACTACCTGGATATTTGATAATATTAAGGAAATGTTGGTTTGAGGTGATGGATGTGCCAATTACACTGATTTGATCATTACGGATTGTATATGCGTATTGAAATATCTTTCTGTATAATTACTACATGTCACTTTAAAATATAAATTAAAAAAAATAATCAGGGCTGGGCATGGTGGCTCACGCCTGTAATCCCAGCACTTTGGGAGACCAAGGCGGGTGGATCACGAAGTCAAGAGATCGAGACCATCCTGGTCAACATGGTGAAACCCCGTCTCTACTAAAAATACAAAAAATTAGCTGGGCATGGTGGCGCGTGCCTGTAATCCCAGCTATTCAGGCGGCGGAGGCAGGAGAATTGCCTGAACCCAGGAGGCAGAGGTTGCGGTGAGCCGAGATCGCGCCATTGCACTCCAGCCTGGGTAACGAGCGAAACTCCGTCTCAAAAAAAAGAAAAATAATAATAATAATGATAATCAAAGGACAAGTAATGAAATAATATAGGTGTGTGAGGCCTACATAGAAAGGGCGTAAGCTCATATTAATAAATGTAACCTTAGATATAGAACCTGAATGTGTTTAAGTTTTCAATAAGTATTGTTTGATGGGCTAGGGACATACCCACTTTTATGGCATTGTTTTAATGGGAAGATGTCTCATGAATTACAATAGATGGTAACAGGTTGGATATGCCTCTGCTTCACCCTAATGCAGCTGAGGAAAGCTGGGAAGAGTGCCCTTTTGCCCTCCTAGAGCTGGAAGGACAGCTAGTCATGCAGGGAGAACGGTGGTTCTTCAGCCACTGCATATGCTGAACATACAGGGAGAGGAAGAATAGAAGATAGGAGGGCAAAGGAAGGGTAAGGAAAGGAAGAGATAAGAAAGAAAGGGGGTGGGAGAAGAGGGAGAAGGAAGAGGGAAAGGAAAGGGGGCTGACCACTAATGATTATTGAATGGTTAATTCCAGGCATCATACCAAGTATTTGACTTGTATTATCTCAATTTCCTTGACCATGAACAATTAGTGTGAGTAGAATCATCCCATTCGTGGGAATCCAAGTGGAAGAGATTCTGCCTTCTTTCTTCAGCAGCAGTGGCAGCAAGGAGCATTATAAATTCAGCGGGACTACCCAAGTTCTCACTGGATTATTTTAATGTCTCAATAAAAAATTTCATTTTTTAAAGGAGGAAGATAGTGAATTAACAATTGAATGGAATTAGAAGTTAACGTATTGGAGGATAAGGGGGCCTGACTCTGGATGGTAAAATACTGCCAGATAACACTCTACTCCAAAGGCAGAAGTGCTCCCGACTTTCCCCGGCCAATCAATTTTAAAGTCGTCAGTAAAGGGGTAAGCTTAACAACTGCCAAGATTTTGGTTGCAGTTTCCAGCTCTGAGCTCTAACCAGAGCAGCTCTTTCAACCCTTCCTTCCCTTGACTGAGCCTGAAAAGGACGTAAGTGGTGGCCTTTTCTCTCTCCATCCTGATACACAGTGGTTCAAACCACTTTCCTCTTCGGTGCTGTTAATGAAGAGCACTGAATGTGCTTCAATGCAGTTTTCTCTTCATTGCTGGGTTTTCTCACGACTATGAAGCCATTGGGGCCGTCGCTCCCATGATCTCTGATATTCAATCATATTTTTTTGCATCAGCTCTGAGGATCCCTCAAATTCCTAACAGAGGCAGGGCAGGATTCAACCCTATCCCCAGGGAAATGGCATTTTCCTTTTCTCCTTGGATATTCGTTTGCATTATCCCTTTAGCTTTCCCCACATCCCTGTCTCCATCCCATTCCATCTAGAATTTTGTCATATTGGTTAAGATGATTATGGTTGCAAGTGATAGATAATTCATGTTCTAATGGTTGAATGATAGTTGTTTATTACTACACATAGCAATAGGTCTAGAGGCACACGCCCCCAGCTAGACCATGGCGCACAGTGGAGTTTCTCCATTTTCTGCTTTGCTACCTCACTTAGTCCTAGTGTTTGTTCATTGCAAGAAATAGGATGGTTGTCTGTAAGTTAAAAGGGAGGGGCTCTTTTTTTTCAGATATTACTTTCTTTTTTTTTTTCTGAAACTGAAATATTACTCAGAAGTTTCCAAGTAGATATCCATCCAACTGGTCAGCCATGAGCTGGCTTCATGGAAGCTGGCAAAACCAGACCATGATGTTTTTAGCCTTTTCATGGCAGCCTCCATCATGGATGAAGAAGGTGGGGAATGGCGTTTGAGCAGATTGCCAGTGGCATCTACCACACTGGTACCTTTCTTGTTGAATTTTCGTTCTTGTGTTGGGTCTAGGGACACTGAGAAGGGCACCTACACTCAAATGCGTCCATCCTTTATGATGATCAACTAACATTTTACGATCAAGCCTGGGTATCTTGACATTCTTAACTCAGAGTGATTTCTCTTTTCTTCCAGGGGATCTGTGGAGAGTTGAATGGTCATCTTGCTTCTGCTCTATGTACAAGGGTCTTAGTCTGGGGACCAAGTCATTATTCCTAAAATATTCCTTTATCTTGTCTCAGTGATCCCACTGGATAAATAGATAAAACTCAGAGAAGCCAGGACTCCCAGTGGGAATGCAAATGAATGTCCCTTTAGAGATGTGCATCAGACAATCAAAGTCTGATGTAGAATTAAATGGTCTCCTGACAGATGAGCCTTCAAACATGAATTAATGCAGAATACCAGCAACATTTCAGCCACTGCTATTCAGATGTTGTTAGACAGGCATGGCTTGTGTGATAATAGTCACTGTCATAGGTATAACATTTCCTATACAACAAAGGTAAAGATGTTTCACTTGCCTTTTTATTTTTTCTTTTCAAATTTACGTCTGATCCGCTTGATGCTTCTCTCTCACCAGGGAAACTGACTGTCAATTTCCACAAAGATTCTCTTACCATGCCAACCAATCTTGATTGTGCAGTGGTTCAGGGTGCCCAGTATTGGTCCAGAACTCTCAGGAATGGTGCTCTGATATCCAGGACACCTGATTTCCACTTACCTCCTCATTGTCTGTGTCCAAATGGTCTCTTGAATGCAGGCAGAAATGCTACGTTATGCTGTATTTGGTTATTGGAGTCTCCTCTGGGGATAGACCCACTGGTGGCCGTGACTCAGCCTCCTAAGGAGCAGTCCGTACCCATTCCCCTTTGGAGTCTGCATGTCCAGCAACCTCCTTCAAGTACTTTCTTTTTTTTTTTTTCCTTGTGCGATGATATTCTCCTCAGAGGGCCTTAGGAAACACTAGCTTGGACTCTGTTATTTGTATGATGAGTGTAGGGGAAGGATATAAGAGTGGTAAGCTGTTTTCTCACTAACTCATCCTGTTATAGATAGGATACGTTCCATATTGAAATGGGACAAAATTAGATTCTGGATTGTCCTGGTGATGAAGTAGCTACTTATAAAATATCAAATCATCACATGCTGTTGAGCATTTTGCTGGTGCACTTAGCCAGTGCTTCCCTTTCACTTGCCTGCCTCCATGCTCTTGCACTTCGTGGATGGTGCTCTTGAGAGGCCCTTTTCTTCCATTCTGCATGTCACATCCCACCCACCTAAATAGACACAGTGTATAGTCCACCTTCTTCATCAAGCCCTGTGAAACTTCTCACACATTCCCTGAATTGAGGAAACCCTTTCCTTTTGCTGTATCATTGGAAGACTTTGCTACACCTGTGTTATAGTATTCATCCTATTCCACCTTTGGTTGTCATTATATATGTGGACGTTGTACCCATTACATTGGTCTGTAAACCCTTTGAGAGGAGGGCTATGTCTTCCTCTTTTTGCTTCATCTTCAGTGTCTAGAAACTAACTGAACTGAACTGATACAAATAAGTTGTCCGCTGACCATGAATAGTATGTAGTGGGACACAAAATATATATGCATGGTACATAAGTAAATTAATGATATGAACAATGAAAGGAGAAATCCTAGGCAGTCCAGACTTGATTACTAAGGACAACAACTGTTCTAACATCTTCTGATGGTGAGTTGAAGGCATCAAGAACAGCTTCACAGATGTCTTTACAACTTGAACTGGATATTGTGTCATCATGAAAATGTTACTGAGTAGAAAGAAAACGAGAGGACAGGGAAGCCATGGCAATAGTGAGAATGATGGAAATGACTTAAGCATCTTTTGATTGATGTGGATACATCAGAAAGGCTACCACCTCCCCGCCTCCTGCACCTTATGTTTTCTTCAAACTTTAAAACTTGTAAACTGCTGTCACATATACCACTTCATATGATTCATCTAGAGAGGTCCATAGACTGAATTTCATTCCATTGCAAATAGCATTGTAAAGGAGATTCACTATGTATAGTCAAAATGGACTCCACTGGGAACAGGTACACTTGGTATCAAAAGTGATGATGATGAGGATGAAACTGATGATATCAATGACACTTACTGAACACTCACTGTGTGCCCATATGTTTCGCATATACTAAACCTCCCAATACATTCAAAGTAGAACTTTTAAGCCATCTCTAGATTAATAGGGGCTATTAATGAGTGATTTGCCCTGCATCACACAGCTGGTGTACAGTAGAACTGGGATTCATATCGAGGTCTATTTTATTTCAAAGTCCAGTCATTTTTCATTCCCTAGAGCCCTAAAGGCTGACAAACATGACAAAGGGAAGATCACAAATATTATCTCATGATGCGTGCTTAACTCACACTTTCGATGGAATGTAAACGTAATCTGCATTAACCAGCTCAAAGCTCAGCACCAGGTAAGGGCATTGCATTTACGCAGTGTTCATCTTATTTGTGAGTACAGATATGTGTGCTTAGGCAATTACTTTCTTAGTTCATGACTTAATTGCCATTTCAAGATTTGATCTTGATACTTAAATCATCTCCCCGCTATGAACCCTGTTTCTGTTAACACCTCAAAACTCATTTTTGAGCTTTTTTCCGTCGTTGCTGCCCAGGATCCTCTGGTGATGGCATCCCAGGTGAGGGACATTTACCTGAAGGTGAGACGAACAGTTGAAACCCCATGGCCTCCTTAACATAGGGATTGAAAACCTCCTAACGATCACCAGAAATGTATGTTTGCTGTTGGAAAATTGCTTTGGGGAATGATGTGGATCAGAGAAGTAAATTTTCTGTCAAGATTAACTTTAGTAGTGAGCAAAGCAGAATTTGGGGGGAGGAAAAAACGATCCCTAGGTGTTTCATCACATTTGTATTAACATTCTTTAATATTTAATCACACTCGTACTTTTTGAGCCAAACTGTCAGTGCAAGCATTGAACTACAGAGAAGATACAGGAATTTCTCTGGAGAGGATACCTTCAGTCTCATCTTACAAACAGAAGCTGTTGATAACAGATGTGCTTCAAAGAGCTGGCAGTTGTTGAAAGAATTAAGGTGAAAAATAAAATTCCTAAAACCCCACCACATTAAAACCAGAAATCTACTGCCTCTGGACTGGCCCAGATTCTTCAGCCTGTTTCCAGAAATTGCTGTTATGCAGTCTGCACAGACGGTGGAGTGCTGGGACTAGGAAGGGAGGGGAGGAATCTTGGCAGGGCACCAGCTTGGAGCTCGAGTTTTCTTCTCCACCCCGCCCCCCCCCACCACAAAGAGCGGGGCCTGGTAGAAAATAAAACAAAAACAGATCCTTTTCCTCTCTCACATCTGCTTTCATCCCAGTTCTTTGGGGTTGGTGGCCCTGGATAAACCAGTGGAGCTCAGCAGGCTGCTCGCTGCTGAATGTGTTGCTGGATTTTGCTGCAGTTCAGCGCTGCTTGGCTGTGAGATCCAAGAGCATTGTTTCTCATGGGCTGACACATATGGGACCATAGCAGCGGCCTCTGTGTGAGGGCTCAGAAAAACAATCTGTGCGCTTTGAAGATGGCAGTAATATGATGTCATAAATGGTTAATTAAGCCGAGATGGACTTCTCTCCCACCTTCTTCCGGAGGTCTCCGTTTAAACTCTTAGAAGATATAGCAGGTATATGCTGCAGATGAGAGGTCTGCTCAGACAAAGAGGACTGAGGATTGAATCTGTTGACAGAACTGGGAAGAACCATTATATTAAAAAAAAAAAAAAAAAAAGATAAACGGCAGTCACCTGAGGCAAATGTCAGAGCATCTGGAATGGCAGGTCCTATGGAAGAGATCTTTGTAACTTCCTTCTTAACTAAGTATTCCAGCTGCCATCGACTAACAGAGAGCGTGCTATTCTTCATCCTGTTTACTAATTATTCTGTAATATTACTTACCCTACTAATCTCTACCCAGTTCTCACCTCTTTAGAGATAATTTTTATATTACCGACGTAGTGTTCGCATGAACCTCTTAAATCCTCTTCTTAACTTCTGCTTCTAGGAACCAATTGCTCCTGATGCCATCCACATTTCCTCTGAGGATGTTTGTATAAACATTATAAACATAACATGTCATTCTATCGTGGTGATGGTGCAGGGGCGGGACTAATGCTGATTGAGAATGCACTACTGGCCAGCATTTTGGCAGACTCAACACACATGTTCTCTGATAACCTTCCTAAAAGCCAGCAAGGCAGCCACTGGCATGACCATTTTACAGGTGTAGACACGAAGGTTTACAGAGTCACAGTAGTGACTGCCTAAGTCCACTGAGCCCACTTGAGTCAGACTGTGATATATGTTAGGGAAAAAAGGCAACTGACAGGAGGGCCTTCCTATTAAGAAGCGAACAGTGTACTTGCCTCCCTGCTCCCTGCTATGGATGAAGAAGTCATGAGGGACTTAACTCAGAGCAGTGACCAAGAGCAGGAATTTAGGTCCCTGTGGAGAAGATTTTGAATAATGTTCAAAACAATGCCCCTCGAAAGTCACTCTGTATGAGGGACCAACCACACAGCTCACATCCTCACTGCTCTTCTCCTCCCACTGCCTTAAATCTTTGTGTAGGACTTCATAGCCTTTGAAGTTCTGTCACTCTTAGGATCTCATTTGATCCTTACCAGATCCTGTGAAGCAGGCTAAACAGGGATTGTTTTCTAAATTTTATAGACAAGGGGATTGAGGTCCAGAAAAGTACTGATTTATCTAAGCCAGCAAATGGCAGAAGCTCTGTCTAATTAATTCCATACCAGATAGTTTTTTAGTACATCATGAAGCCTCCAAATAAAGAGAACTCTGGGATGTGTTGAGTACGCAGGGACTGATAAGACAAAGCCCCCCGGCATAAAACTTTGGCTGTCCAAATAATCTCAGTCCTAGTTTTCAATACTGAAGT
Source organism: Cebus imitator (assembly GCF_001604975.1). NCBI lineage: Eukaryota > Metazoa > Chordata > Mammalia > Primates > Cebidae > Cebus > Cebus imitator. Next base: position 3,107,529 of record NW_016107415.1, read on the forward strand.
ACCCAAACTTCCTTAACCTTCTCGTTTCTTCCCCAATGATTACCATGGGGAGAAAAAGAAAAACAGCAAAAAGTAAAAGCAACATGGGAACCTTACCATGACGAGATCACAGCTTTTATTTTTGCTGTTTTTTTCTCCCACATGATAATTAGTATCTAGCTCAGTGTTTATTAGACTTTTTTTTTCATTCTCAGCCCTCTAGAAAATACTATTTAGACATTTTTTTCATAATTACTCCCTCTCCTTGAAATCTTAATACCACAGATATGTTGTATATCTGTTTATGCACTATATGTATGTCTGTGTTTTTCATCAAAAATTAGTATAACTAATTTCACCCATGTAAGAAACAATGTTTGCTTCCTAAGTACCATTTTGTTCTTGATGCAAATGCCTGATGTAGCTCATAACTGTGAATTCAGTAAAAAGAAAAGAAGGAAGCATGGTGGGAGGGAATGAAAAAATGAAGAGAGGGGAGAAAATAAACAAACAATAAAACAAGCCAGAAAAGACATGAAACACCAGACGGAAAGTGTCCTCAATTTCCAAACAGCTCTAGCATTCCCTGGTAGTATAGATTCAGGTATTGAGGTTTCACTTTGGCCAAAGCACTCATTCCCAATCTTTCTGTCCAAAGCTGGGGCAGAGCATGCTTAAATCATTCTGTGAGTGAAACCCGAAGAACGAGATGTGGCTCGAGGCACATTCAGCTTTTGGTATCTTAGTTCCCTAGTTGTAAAAGAGAATGTTGTTTCTGACCAAACATAGTTTTTACTTGTGGGATTGGGTACATCTCTAAGGACATGGGAGTCTTTCCCTTGGGGGAAGTTCATCGCTTTGCCTATTGATAAGTGATAGCAAAGGAGAATGTGTGGAAAGTTACTCTTTTATTTTTTCCTCCTTAACTTCATACCCTGCCTAATACTAGAGAACTAGAAGGAAAGACAGAATTCATCACCACAGACGTAAGAAAAAAGGCCTGGACAGGTGGAATTGACTTTCTCAAGGGCCAGGAGCAAATTAGTGTCAAAGCTCAGACTTGGATTTTGCCTCTTGATGCAGGACCTCCTCTGCCAGAAGAAAGGGTCAACCTCAGATGTGTACTTCATTGTTTGTTACATTTGCTTGAGCAGCATCCAACTATGGCTGTGAGTACACAAAGAAAAAGCTTCTTTAAATAAACACCAGCAAATCTCTTTCGGCTGAAAATGTATGCTTAGTGTCCGGGGGGCCAGTATGATTTAATATTGCCAATATTAAATAAGAGTTTGGCAGCTGGATAGCAATTGCAAGGTGAGTAGCAGCTTTTCACCTCCAAGAATTGACTACAGAGAGCAAACAGCTCAGATGTGGAAATGAGTTTTGATGTATTAACAAAAAGCCCATGTAGCTGGCCACTAGCCTTCAGCTCCTATGAAAACTGGATATGTGTGCACAAATGTGTGTGCACATGCCCACATGTATTCCAGGGGTAGGTTCATCACCAGGACTGCCAGACCACAGTGGTAAAGCCAAGCCATTAAAGAACCAGAACAAAGTCAATGAGTGTGTATGGGCTAAGACCTGGCCAGTTAGAAAACTGGGAAGGAAGCTATGTGTGTCTTTGCAACTCCAGACTTCACTGCCTCCATATCCCTCTTTTAGGCCTAGTGCTTTCAGAAACTCAGGTTTTTCGGTCTCATCCTATCACAGACAAAAATGGTGAGAACCTGGCTTTGCAGGATGACAACCCTGGTTACACCCTGGCTCAACCTCTTCCTGTCTGTGTGACCTTGTTGTTCTTTGATCTTTTATTTAGAAAACAGTTATCTAGTACTTGCCGTATGCCAGACACTATTCTAAGCACTTTCTAAGGAATAACTTGTTTCATTCTCAATAACAATAGGCTTAATTCTTCATAACAACACTATGTCCATTTTATAGCTGAAGGAACTGAGGATCAGAAAGGTTAAGTACCTTGCCAAATTTACTCAGCTAGAATTTGAACCCAAGCAATGTGTCTCCCTTGACACATCTTACCATGGTAAGTGACCTTAGGCAAGTGGTAGATTCCCCCCCAAACCTCAGTTTACCTGTTTGTAAAGGGAGGATGCTAATACTACTCTGGACAAGGATGGATGAAAGCTTGTTACAGGGTTTAAATGAGAAAATGTTCAGGATTTAGCAGGTTTCCGGGCACCTAGAAAGTACAATAGATGATTAACACTCCTATGGTGTGGGGGTCACGTTTCATAAATGGATCAGGAAGAAGTGGAGGCCTCTTGTGCATCCTCTCATGGTGAGTCTGATAGGCCTATGCCAGCACAGTCCTCCTGAGAATGCCTCACCTTCACAGGTGCAATCATTTACAAGTTAAATGGTTCTGTTGTTCACAAATGTTGACTTAAGCTCTCAACAAGAAATGTTGTGCTACTTTGATTGAATGAGTTGAGCAATATAATCAGAAGTTAAAAACATCTGAGTGATATGTTATCTTTAATGGCATTTCAGTTATAATGCAGTTTCTCCTCTTTCCTACAGAATGCTTGCTCTCTCTTTTCTTGGTACCTTTATGATTTTTGAAACAATAGGCAAAAAGGGTCAATATGAAACACGCAGATTAACAATGGCCCAGATAGCAAAGCAGTGCCGCTGCATTCTGAGAAGTACCATTATTTTTAGAACAGGAATTTTTTTAATATGAAAGAAACACAGTCTCACTTGCAGGGAAATACAGATTTCACGGTAAATGCAATCACTATGGAGCAGAGACAGTGAGGCAAAATCACAGGGTGAGCGGTTTTTCTGCAGCTGAGGGACAAATGACAGAATTGCCTTGGCCAGCTGAAGACAGATTGCTGCATTGTTCCATTAATTGTGTAAGTTGGCTTTTCCAGACCTTTCTGTGTGCAGACTAATCCACCTCTGCACGCTGCTGAGCCGTCTCACTTTTACTGAAGGCTACCTACAATGCCTCTGAGATAGGGATCCGTGCTACACATAGTGTGCAATATTGAGAGTTCTTCACTGAGGATAAATATGCTGATGGTGAACACCTAAAAATAAGTGATTTTTTAAAAGAGGATTTTGGCTTAAGGAGGTAAAATATGACGGAAGATCCAATCTTTATCCTGGCTTTACTTAAGCCCCATAAACTGTTGGTGAATCTGTTCTCGCAATGAGCATTCACTTGTGTTGTTTCATGTAAGGGGAACAAGACAGGAAGTCCTGTCCAAATGTATGCCACCCATCTGTTGCAGTGCCTGAAATTCCAGCATTAGAGTGATGTCTTTTGGTTATTTCCCCCAAAGATCCTAGTTTAAGTTGCAAAAATCTCCATGGTATAATTATCACCACTGCACCAATCAGTGTCCTACTAGGATTTAGTGTTTACATTCTTGGAAGAGCTGGTGGCAAATCTATGGATGCGGTAGACTGAATGGAAAGGGAATATTTTGATGCTGGGGTATTTGGAAAGAATTGCTGTCCTTTGGACGTCTCCCGGGTGTCATGGAGTCTCCTATGGCAAAGAAGAGAGTGTCAGGCTTGGGATTGAAGTGGAGACACAGAAGGGCAGTGGTGAAACTATAATGCCAAACTTTGTAACTGCAAGATTTCAGTTGGAAGAGGTGTAGGAAGTAGCCTGTGTGCAATGGGTTTTCCGGGAATCCTCCTAAAGGAGTTATTGATGTGTATATTTTGAGCAGGACTAGCTTTACCTTATAATGACACAACCAATCACAGAAGGTAAGGAAGGTGGTAGAGGGGGAAGGACCCAGAATTTAGAAGAGGAATTTCTCAATGCCAGCCCAGCAGTAACAATGATATTGGGCAAGCTACTGAACCTTTTCAAATCTGATTCTTGTCTTAAAATGGGACACGTTTATTTCTGCCTTGTGAAATTTTGGGAAAACAAAAACAAATATAATGCTAAACAGAACTTTTTAAACTATAGAGTGCTCAGAGACCAATTCTAAGTACACTGATGCTTACATGTCTTTCATTTTTTTTTTTTTTTTGAGATGAAGTTTTGCTCTTGTTGCCCAGGCTGGAGTGCAGTGGGGCAATCTTGGCTCACTGTAACCTCTATCTCCCAGGTCTAAGTGAGTCTCCTGCCTTACCCTTCCAACCAGCTGCGATTACAGGCACACGCCACCATGCCTGGCTAATTTTTTAATATTTTTAGTAGAGATGGGGTTTCACCATGTTGCCCAGGCTGGTCTTGAACTCCTGACCTCAGGTGATCCTCCCACCTTGGCCTCCCAAAGTGCTGGGATTACAGGCTTGAGCCACTGTGCCCAGCCACATGTCTTTTTTCTACCAGTGCCACCAGATGGAGTCAATGGCAGGGAGGTAAGAAGGTGGCTCCCTTCTCCCTGCCGTGTAGCCCATGTAACCTAATCCCATGGAGGCCAGGCACCAGCCCATCAGTATTTTTAAAGAGCTGCAGTGAGACTTTTGGATCTTGTAGATTACTGAGCTGTACATGCTGTGAGTAGGGGACCCGCTAGTTCAGTGCTTCTCAGGCTTGGCTGAACTTTGGAATCACCTAGGAAGCTTAAAAAAAAAAATTCTTCTCACCAAGGCCACACCCCTGACCAGTTAACTCACAATCTCTCAAGGGTGGGGCCCAGAAATCAGTATTTACTGAGGCTCCCCCGTGGTTCCACTGTGCAGCCAGGGTTGACAAGCACTGTCCTAGCTGAGCAATAGAGAAAGAAGATGCAGCTAGAGAATGAATTCTTTCTTCCCATAACACGAGGGAAAATCACTTTGCAACATTGCATTGAGAACAAACAAATAGCTTTAGGGTAGACCAGAATTGAAAAGGACTGAGGAGTCAGTATAATCACAGCTACTTACAGTAACTTGGGCAGCATAAAACACAGATCTTGAAAGTCTCTCTTTTTACTCTCTTTTTCTTTTTTCTTTCTGTTGTGTTTTGTTCTCTCTCTTCTCCTCTCATCTCCTTCCCCCACCTTGCCTTTTCTTCTTCTCAATCTCTCTTCCTGTCTTTTTCTTTCCCCTCCCACACCCCATTTTATTAGAAAAGGCTCTCAACTCCTAATATCCATTGTGGCCACTTACAATGTAGTACATTATTTTGAGCCTCCTGAACAAATATCTTTCTCTTCTTCTTCCCTACCCCTACCTAGTAGCAATCCTAGGCTGTGTGTGTGTGTGTGTGTGTGTGTGTACTTCACAGCACATCGCTGTGTCTCAGGTCTCATGTGCAGGTGAGTGCGTGTGTGTCCTCTCCAGGATTCCCTTTCATCTCTTCCTGCCCATTCTAAAAACCCAGTTTTCTCACCCACACATGCCTGCGTTTTCCAGCATGTCCACCTACCTCTCTGAAGCCCCTGACTCTCAGTGAATTTTTTTAAACCTCTGTCTGCTCATTCATATTCAGGCAAGCTTGATGAATCAGAATGTCTGGAGGAATAAAAATTCAGGGGAATTTTAATTTTCTGGTTAAGTGACACTCTCATGAAAACCACTTTTGTTTCATGCTTTATTGTGGTGACAAAAAAATGGTAAAATAGAAGCCCCAAACTGGAAAGGTTCTTAGAGAATCCCTAAATGAATCCTTCTAAAAGTAGAGACAGAGACCAGTTGCAGTAAGATGAGTAACATGATCCCAGGCATGTGAATGGCAGTACTCTGTCTAAAGACCATGACTCTTGACTTCTAGACCCTATTTCTTCCAGAGCTCACTTGACCTGCCCTGCAGAAATGTTCTGACTAAACAGAACCAGTCAAATGTAAATTCTATTCTTTTACGTGAATTCTCTAGTTACTTATGATGTCACCTGCCCATGAACCTCACTCATCTGTGTTGCCTGTCTGGCCCCAGCTGAATTTCAGTTTAAAATTCTTGTATCTCTAGACTATCCTGTTTCTAAGGTCTGAGATCATTTCCCTAAATATGTCCACCCTACTTACTAGACTGAGCACACTGATTTTTTTCTAGCTTATTTGTATTTAGTTTATTTTTAATTATTGTGGGTACATAGTAGATGCATATATTTATGAGGTAGGTGAGATATTTTGATAGAGGCATGCAATGTATAATAATCACATCATGGATAATGAGGTATCCATCCCCTTAAGCGTTTATTTTTTAGCACACTGATTTTTAAAATAGAAGTTCATCACCACCTCAGATACATTACAGTTTTGGTTGGGAAAGAAGAAGGCACAGGCTCGTGGATTGGATTTGTTCAGACTGCAGAACCCCTCCTAGAAGGAATATCAAGTTTCTCATTTTCCTTCTTGTTAATTAAATCTCTGCTGTTCACTTAATTTTTTTTCTCCTGTTTCCTAAATGAGGTAGTGCCAAAGAAAAAGTGGGTCAATTGAGGGTTCTGACTAGCTTTGTCCTAGTTAATTTAAGTTTTGCCATATGTTCTTTGAGAAGCATGTGTTAACTATAGGCCCTTTTGCTGATTATCAACTAATCTGAGGGCTTTTAATTTAGATTTCCAGATACCTGGCAAGAGAAAGACTTAAAGGGAATAGGTCTAGGTAACTCAGCACCATTACTTTCCATCATGCAGCAGCGTTTTTCATCTTCAGCACTCTTGACATTTCAGGTCAAATAATTATTTGATGTGGGCGATGTCCATGCTTGTAGGATATTTCACAGTATCCAGACTTCTACCCCCTGGATACCGGCAGCACCACCTTACCCATGCATAAACATTAAAAGTGTCTCCAGACACAAACACGTAAATGTCCACTAGGTGGCAAATCTGCCCCTGGTTGAGAACCATACCATGGACACGTGATCCATTTAATCACCAAGGAAGAAATGCAGATAAATCCCTGACAATAACATATGGATGTCTACACCTTACTCTCTCCGAGTCCAAAATCCTATGTTAAGAGGTTGAACTGAATGTACTGGCCATTTCTTCCCCTGGAACCTGGAGAAGTCTCCTCTGTTAGCAAAGCCCTGCATTGCCCAATTACCAGTCACCAGAGCAAACAAGTCATGGTCAGAATTCCTGGATTGGGGCATTGTGCCCATGGCATTCAACAAGAATGTGTTGACCATGTCTCCTGTTCCCAATCTAGTTCCAGGTTCTTTGCTAGGTGCAGAAGTGGAGGGGCAACCATTCAAGGAATAAAGAAACAGGGAGTAGTGAAAGACTACCAAGCCAATTAACACATCACAGTGCTCCCAATCCCTAGCTGGTTGGCTTTGCACAGTGTACTTGACCTCTGTAAGCCTCGGGTTCTTCATGTGAAGATAAGTTGCTAGCAGCTCCCTCACTTACTATGATCTAGGTAGAGGCACCATACCAGGGACTGCTCAGTAAATGTTATTTCTCCATCTCATTTATATCTTTGTCTAAACTGTAAGAATACAATAGCCAGGACCTTTGCTTTGAGTAAAAAACCAAAGAGTTTCAGAAATTGTGTTCAGTTGAGCAAAGCCAGGAGATGACGCCCAATCAGAAGTAAGAATTTTGCCTCCTGAATCCCAGAAAAGAAAAAAAAAAAAAATAGAGCATTCCTTATTGAAAAAGTATGTATCTTAACCCTGAGGTGGAAAATCCTCAAAAAAATATATTCTCATTTGCTGGCTCTTTCCACTAGACAGAAGGTTACACTCTGCCATGGCATAAGGAGCCCGAAAGCTCCCCAGCCTGCAAAGCATCTACCTACTCATTAACTAATGCCTGAAAATACCACCAGCCGTATCAATCCATTATGTATTAACCGTCACAGATTTTATCAGATCATTTCCTGAATAAAAGTTTGATTATCAAGGAGAAAGTATTAGCGTAATTAGTGACAGAAGGCCACTAATTACATAATGTGGCCACCTGCCTGCATGTGTGTGTGTGTGTGTGTGTGTGTGGTTATATATGTATGTGTGTGGTTGTATATGGTTTTATAGACATATACATAGACACACACATATAGGTGTGCATGTTTGTGTGTGTGCTGTTACATATACAGAAATAGATTGAGAGGTAAGAGTGTGTGCGTAAATCCCTAAACCTCTCTCAAAATATATTTCAGAAGCCTATTTAATGGTCATATTCTAGCGAATTCCTTGTTATTTGACATTCTGTCAATGGCTGACCCAAATCAACTAACATTACCACTCATCTAGAGGAGATAATTGATATTTATGTTGACTACCCTGAAACATTATGATCTTCTTGCTCCAAAACAGATATAATTTTTAATTCTTTGATAATTTTCTCTGTGAGAAGGGTATGTACGTTCCTTTTATCATCTCACGTGATCCATCAATGTCCTCTTCTACTGGGACATGTCAGATAGACCAGGCATCAAACTTGCTGACAAGTTGACTAAAATAAGCCAGAAACACAGGTGACCCCTAATGCTATGAGAGGTCTGTGTGTAGTTGCTTGGAAGACTTGGGAGGAATAACAAGTGGCATTTGCCCCTCTAATGACTTACACGTATTCACAAATGTGTTGTTGATGCTAAGTCATACCAAATGTCTGCCTTCTTGAAGGCAGAGAGAAAAGGTAGGGCACTCTTATACTTTGATGAGCTCAGAAGAATATTTTTAAATGGTTTAAAAGACTATTTCCTTTTACTGGTATAACCTTTTCTTTGTGATGGTAACTTTGCAGTCTTGGGAGTGTGGGCTGCATTGTGGGGTAGGTGGTCTCAACTATTAATGGCAAGGCTAAGATCTGAGCATCAGGGACTGCCTTTTCTTTCTGGGTGAAGCAAACGACAGGTCTCATTTAACCTGCTTCCTCTGGTCCAACCTAAAAAACTACTAGGGCTAAGACTGGTGTGAGAGTGTCATTTGTCATGTGAAATGACTTTTTTTCTATATAAATATTCGAAAAACCTCAATACCACTGCTGAACTTTAATCAGCTGGGAAGGTACTGCAAATGGAGGGTCAATCCATCACAATGCCCAGGATGAGACGTGAAGTGTGGCCTTAAGTTCTTTTCAGATAACACAGGATAATGAGATTAGCACCCTCTGTGGGAAGAATAAAAAAATAGGTGCTACACCTTTAAAAATTAGATTCTCTTTTAAATGCTTAGTAGTTTGCTTAGAGGGGTCAGAGCAAGTTTCTTGAAGCTTAAAGATTAATTAATTTGAGAAAGAAAAGGTTTCAAGTGTTACAAAACCTTAGTTAAAACTACCGCTTTCCCTTATTCTTACCGTTCCCCCCCACCCCCTCCCCCCCACCATTCTCCAGAGCTAGAGGCACATGGGCATGAAATGATGTGAGCTAAATTCCTGTTTGTGTAGAAAACATTTGCTTGCCTGCAAAGACACACAACACAGAAACATACAGACACACGCACACCAAGTAAGAACATAGCTTCCTATGGTCATCATTTTCTCTTAAGCTCCCAGATTGCTGATTCCTCTTTCCAATGGTTCTTCATGAAATGTGCACAGACTTAAGATCTTCTACATACATGATACTTAGTCATGGGCAGGGTGGTGGGAGTAGCATAAAACAAAGCATGATTATTCTCTCCCTTTCTTATGTCCACCTTGAAACAAGAAGAGTGAAAGATAAAATTGTCTTGGGGATAGGAGATAAACTACAGTTTCCAAGATTCAGATTTCTAGAGGGTAGGAGGGGACCTGTGGTTCTGATGCTTGCCAGGAAGGTTTTGCTTCTGGAAGCTTTCCCTATAAGCACACCCACACAGCTCTTTAATGCACCAAGCCAGAGCAGCTTTAGGCGCTGGATTCCTGTAGCCTTCCTATGAGATGGTTAAGTTCACGGAATCCAAGGAGCTCTCCTTCAGTTGCTACATTTTTTTTTTCTCCTAAAAAAGGTATGCTGTCTTCTAGAGGAGGTCGCTTTAGTAGGGTTTAAATATAGAGGTGAAGTGCATCCCTGAGAGAACCTTGTTCCTGCTACCCCTGCTCTCGGAGTGATATGCTATTTAGAAAGGCAGACCCAAATGATTATGCTTAGTCTAAATCCAAAACCCCCTCCTCAAAGTTATCAAACAAAGCACCACTCTTCCAGAACACTAACAGTCTGAATGGGTTTTATGTGCATGATGTGTGCTATACTGTCATGTTTTATTTATAAATAAAGCAAGATGAAGCTTCCTGGTCAGGAAAAATGAGCTAGGGTGGTGTGTGTGTGTGTGTGTGTGTGTGTGTGTGTGTGTGTGTGTGTAGGAAGCTGTCTCCCAGGGCTTAACATCTTAAAAGACATTTGCAAAATATTTCTCTTGAAAGAAAGAGACTCTTAGAAGCACTATTTTTAGGCATACTGGTTTCTCCATAGGTAGAAAAGAAACCTACCACCAACCCTTAGCTTAAGGAAACCTTCTGGTGATGCCATTCTGCATTTCAAAAAGCTGATTTTGCCTCCTAAGGTTGGCAGCTGGAGGGATTTGCATTTTGGGGGATGGTAGTGTGTGGTTCTCCACCCCTCATCCCTCTTCCTGTTATTTGGGCTTCACTCTTAAAAAAGGAAAAATAAAAACAGAAAGATGTAAGTCTTTAGTATCAGTTAGAGAAGGAAGAGAAAGACTTTGGGACATGAGCTGCATTGGTTCAGTTTTCAGTGCCTGTCATTCACGACAGTTTATTTCAATCATACATTTGCTTAAATTGTCATCTGATGAAGGACCCCCTCCGTCCAATGCACACAGCCTTCCCCTTCCCTTCTCTGTACCCACCCACTGCCATTGCCACTACCTCCTCACCCTTAGTTCAACAGAAACTGAAATCTTAATGATGGACCTGGAAACCTATGAGAGGTGAGAAGGAGCAATCATCAATCCAGACACAGAAAAAAGAAAAAAAGAAAGAAACAGGGAAAGCAAGCATTATACAAAAGGGCAATCTGAGAAGAGGCAGCTTTTTTTTTGTCCCGGGCTAACAAATTATTCCCATCTCAGAAATATGCAAACACAGGATCAAATGATTATCTTCTCCCACTCTTTCCACCCCCATCACAGCTCTGTCACCTCTGCCCCTGAAGTCTCTTGCTACAAGTCATTACCCTGCAGGCATTCATCCTGAGGTAGGCTTTTCTCCTCATTCCCCATAGAAACTAGGAATGTGCTGTCACTGATGGGAGCCTAAGCTTGCTGCAGTCTTAGCAATGTGCTCCAGAAGCACAGCTTTCAGCCCTGAACATCGGGATTCCGCCTGCTTACCCTCAGCCAGCAGTGAGCTGAGGGGTTCCCTTTAACACAGGAGGGTATGGGAAGGGCACAAATGCTACTGTGTCTGGTGAATCAAAGACTCAGGAGAATTAAGAACAGGTGGTATTTGGGGATGAGATTCTGATCTGATTTGAAAGATGGTTATGTTAAGGTTACACTGGTTACACTGTCTGGCACTGCCTTTTAAAAGCCATTTGCAATGCTCTCTGCCTTAAAGGCTGAGCAATGATGCCCAGTCCTCAGTCCACCTCTCACTTGCCTGAAGGTGGTTAGATTGCACTGTCTCTGCCCCAATAATATAAAGGGTCCTGCTCTTTTTCTTTTTTCCAGTCCTTACTCACGTGGAGTATATTAACATAAATCATTAATCTAATAAGCTTTGTTTGCCCTTCTTTAAAATTTCAAATTGAATCTGACTACTTTGCTCCTGGATCTTCCCTCTGGCCTCTGGACAACTCCCCTCTGCACCCCACCTCCCCCAGATTTTAACTGTTGCTTTTCTTGTAACATAGTTAACAATTCATTTAGGTTACACCAGTCTGTAAAAACTGTAAATGCTATTTTATTTTAAACATTTTAGTTTACAAAAAAAAAAAAAAATCAATGATTGGTACCTTTTTTACACTCTCAGATTCCTGAATATGGACAGATCTTCAAAGGGAGGAAGGAGTTCTCATATGAAATTTAAGATAGACTGTCCTGAAGGTTGTGGGGTGGGTTTGTTGTTGTTGTTGTTGTGTTTTATTTCGTTTTTGTTTTTAAGACACAATAAAGCTAAAATGTCAAGTCTCTGGGAGAGATCCCCTTAAAGTTTCAGTCAAGGAGCATATCAGAGCACAGACAAGGAGACCCCAGCCTGGTGCCCGCCGCCCGTCCGGGCTGCCCAGGCGTATTTGGTAGCGCATGGGTTGAGAGCCACTGGGACAATCACACCTCGCATTCCCTCGCGGGCTGCTGGTGGCAGGTACACGAACCATACTCGTTGATGATCACCAGGGCTCCCTCAATGTGGTTCGGTTTGTAATCAACGTAGTATTCCTGGGCAGACATGGCAGCCATCTGATGCATGGTCTGTTTCTGCTTTTGCTTCCTGCGCTGCGTGACAAAGCACTGTCTGAGCTGCCTGAGGCTGGCTGGGAAACACTTCCAGGACACGTAGAGCACCAGGACCACTATGAGGAAGGAGAAGATGAGGGCCATGGTGCCCGTGACCACTTTGTGGATCTGCACGGCATTCTCGGCGTGCTCGCCGCCGGGGAGAGCCACGGTGGCAGGCTCAAATGTGCCGTCGTGCTGCCCCTCCCCGCCGTCCGCGAGTGTGGTGGCCGAGCTGGCAGGGGGCCCCAGATCACTGCGGTTAGTGACGGCCGAGAGCAGGTGGCCGCTGGTAGGCTCGGCCCCATCCTCGCACAGGTGGAAGGCGTACACCGCGTCCAGGACGTCCTCGCCCTGTGCGTACTCCGGGCTGGCGCACTGCAAGTTGCCATCGTAGCGCCCCTGGAAGTTGCTGAGCCACGAGGCTAGGGCACACACGTTGCGCCCGCAGTCCCACAGGTTCCCGGCCAGGGTGATGCTTGTCAGAGACTTCCAAGAGTTGAGGATCCGGGGCTCGATGTAGGTGAGGCGGTTGGAGTCCAGCTGCAGGGACTGCAGCTGCGGCACGGTCTCAAATACATGGGGCTCCATGTACTCGATCTCGTTGCCAGACAAGTCCATTTTCTCCAGGTTCCAAACCCAGTCCAGAGAGCTGACCACAATGGCCACCTTGTTCCTCCGCAGGCAGAGCGAGTGTAGAGAGATGAGGCGCGGGAAGTGGGCGAAGTTCACCTTGACCAAGTCGTTGTGCTCGAGGTGCAGCTCAGTGAGCTTAAACAAGCCAGCGAAAGAGTTGCGCGCCAGACTCTTGAGCTGATTGTATCCGATGTCGAGAAACTTGAGGCTGCGGCAGTCCTGGAAGATGCGCACGGGCACAAACTGGATGGCGTTGGCCCGCATATGCAGCGTGGTGAGCTTCCGCAGCCCGTGGAAGAGGTCGGGCGCGAGCGCCTGCAGCTTGTTGTACGAGAGGTCCACGCTGCGCAGATTGGGCATGGGCCGGAAGGTGGTGTTGGGCAGTTGGGTGATCTGGTTGGAACTCAGCGTGAGTTCCTTAACTCGGCGCAGTTTCTGAAAGGCGTCCCCCTGCACGGAGCAGATGTGATTGTGATCCAGATAGAGCCACGTGAGCTGCATTAACCCTGTGAACTGGCCGGCGCGCAGCTCCGAGAGGCTGTTGTAGCGCAGGGACAAGCCCAGCAGGCCGGACAGGTTGTGGGGCGCCTCGGTGAGGTTGAGCGCCTCGCAGTACAGCAGCCGCCCCTCGCACCGGCACAGCTGCGGGCACCCGCTGGGGGCGGCGGGCAGCATCTGAAAGCAGGCCCCCAGCAGACACAAGACCACCCCCGAGGGCCTCCTCAGCAGCCAGTATAGACAGAGACCGAGCAGCAGGAAATCCATTAGCGAGAATCTTTCCAGAGAGACTGGAGAATGTCCATTGGAAGCGCTCGGTCAGAAATCTACATCATATTTTATTCCGAGGGAGGGGGAGCGGGGGAGGGGGAGAAAAGGGCAAAAAATCAAATAAATACATAGAAATAAAGAAGGACCCCCCTCCCCAAAACCACACGTTCACCTCTAAGCATGCAGAAAGCTGGGCAGCATAGAAAGTTCACAGCCACGGAAAGATCAAAGAGATGGTGATTTGGTCCATGTTAGATGCTGCAGTAAAGAAAAGGGAGGAAAAAAAAAATCTTCGGGAAAGAATTTAATTAAAAAGTGTCTTACCCACCCTTTTCCAGAGAGTGACAACCTCCATTCAGCTGCTCCCTTTGTGTGCAGGCTAATTATATGCAGGGCGAGAGAAGACCCCTCTGTGTTTCCGAGGCAGCCCCGGTCCGCGGCCGGCGGATCTGGCAGGCGCACAATGTCTCACTTTGCTGCTCGGCTCGGGGCTGCAAGGGCAGCCGGCGAGGCGGGGAGGCGACTTCTAGGACCCGCAAGTTTCCCAACTACGTGCCGGAGCCCGGGCTTCGCCTTCCTGCCGCCTTCCTTTCCCTCTGCAGTTCGGACTGTGACGTTGTGGGGGAAAAAACTCCAAACTCGGGGCTCGCGACTCCCCAGGATTTGACAGTCTGGTTAATGTCCGTCATTGGAGACGACCACTGACCGGCGCCACCTTTTACTCCGCGGAGACAGCCTGCCATTCGCGCCCCGGGCAGCTGCAGAGAGCGGGCTCGCTCATGCTTTGCGGGCGGCGGGCGGCGGGGAGGTGCGGGCGGCGGCGCGGGGAGCGGCGAGCGGCGCCCGGGCTCCTTCCCTCCAGCAGGCAGTGTGCGGCGCGAGCTTGCACAGGCACCTACTGCTCACTGAGTGTCGTAAGCTGCTCACGATTGTGCGTCTTTCCCGAGCACCTCAGACATGGGCAGATTGAAAAGGGGTGGGCATAAAACCAACATTTTACCGAACCACTAAAGTAATATATGTTCTTTGATGAAACGGAAAACACTTTCAGCTTTTTTGTCCATATTTCAAAAAAAGAAAAAAGGAGGGGGGAGGGAGGTGGAGGTAGGGGTAGCATCATCCGCGACAAGATATTTCCAAGTGGGAAACTGAAATAGTCTGTGCTCTCCCCCCTTCCCTTTTGGGGATATATTCTTTTCCCCTTTAAAACTGTCTACGTGTAAGAGATACGTAGGAATCTGTAGAGAAATCAACATTTGGTCCTTTGCTTTAGAAAAGCAACTTGAGAGAAGACACAGGAGGGCAATGATTTGGGGCTTGGCTAAGGGTTTTTTTTTTTTTTTTTTTTTTTTTTTTTTTTTTTTTTCCCCCCTTGCGGGCACTGGAATTCTGCAGTCAGCCAGCACTTTTTTTGAGGTGGATGGGGGAAATGCTTTACAAACCCACCTAGTTTGGGAAGCCATCCCAGCCCCTGTGGTGTGAGATCCAGTGTGGCAAAAAGGTATGTCTGTGTACAGGGAGACTGAGATCCCCGCGGGG
Source organism: Cebus imitator (assembly GCF_001604975.1). Classification (NCBI taxonomy): domain Eukaryota; kingdom Metazoa; phylum Chordata; class Mammalia; order Primates; family Cebidae; genus Cebus; species Cebus imitator. The sequence continues at coordinate 3,122,701 of NW_016107415.1, forward strand.
CTTCATCAGGCTCCACAGATATCTATGGGGTACAGGATGGATTAAAGAACGATTCTGCTGTCTGACATGGGGAGGGCTAACCCTGACTTGTGCTGTTCATGGTGATTACTGGGCCCTGCAGTGAACTCCACTCCAGAAGACTGTGAATGTGTGGGGATATGGTAGTTTAAGCCATAATGAAGCCTACCCATCTCCATACACACATCCGTAATTAAGCTTTGAGACTGTATTAAATTGTGCCACTTTTTCCTCTAAGTGTGAAGAGAAACCTTTGCCTCATTATTTTCTATTCACAATCATTTACAGATAGGAGTCCTTGCAATGAGCTCCCCATCCACCTCCCACCCCCCACACACAACACCTTGTGCTAACTGGTATGGAGAGAGTCTGACCTGGAGAGGGTCAGTTGGTCATCTGTTTAAACAAAATCCTTAAGATGGCTGAGAAAGCCTGTGGGAAGTGAGTGTGGGTAACACTTCCTTCTTGACAAAGATGCCCAGGGAGATGAGAGGGAGAGTCAAATGTGAGTCTCCAGCTCCGCTCTTTGAATTCCTATCATTTCTGCCTCTAAGGAACTCAAAATAAGTGGGCATTATCTGTAGTCGCGCTTACTTTGATAGGAATGAGGGTGGATTACCAGAGCCTGGGTAGACAGACTGGACAAGTAACTGGATTGGTCCTTAGCATCTAAGCCGAAGAGATCAACCAATGGAATCAAAGTCACCAAAGACTGGTGGTACTTTTCAGGAAAAGTCATATGAACAGGGGCATGAATCATTCCATTTTGTATTCATCTGAGCTCTGTCCTGGTCATTCATCTCTGAGATGTATCATTTAATTGGAAGGAGCACAAATCTGAAATGTCCTAGACATCACATGCTGTCTTAGGAGTTAGAAGAGACATTGGAAAATCAACCCCCTTAATTTTGCACGTGACGAAACTGAGGCCAAGAGACATCACAGTTTATCCAAGGTCATACAGCTTGTAGCTGGCACAGACGCACAGATGGTTTTCTTTCTTTCTTCTTCTTCCTCTTTTTTTTTTTTTTTTTTTTTTTTTTTTTTTNTTTTTTTTACTATTCCTCCTCAAAGTGCAATTTATTTATTTGCCATTCTTGATGGTTGCCTCTCTGTCACTCTTGTTACTTACCTAATTCTGGATTGGGCATTTGCAGGTTTCATCCTGGCACCTCCAAGGTGCTGCGGAACACTTTAACAGACAGACAAATTCACCATCAAGTGGTTTCACCTCTTGCCAAGACAATTATTCCTGACAGCAGGCCAGCTGATTGAGCCATAAACGCTAAAGGCTTGGGAGGTGGGGGAGGGGTGTTGAGCAGGCGCAGGCAGAGTTAAACAGCCGCCAGCCATTCAGCGAGAACTGTGAGTATGCGCCACCCAATCCCCAGGGCTGCTAGGGGGGAAAAAAATCCTCCTAATGCAGGTTGCTTGGCAAAGTGGTGACAGAGGCTGCCAAATGGGCAAGAAGAGGTCCCACTTTGGATGTCACTTGATTTGTAGAGCTGGTACAGCGAGGCAGAAGAGTTGAGTGTTGGCAAGAAAGAAAGGAAATAAAATTAAATTCACTGATTTATATGTGAGTTTTCTTCTAAGTGTGCTACTCAGAACTTAGAAGATGCTCCTAGGCTGTAATTAAAATAAATTATATATATATACACATACACACACACACACACACACACACACACACACACACATATTGCCTTTTGCATTATTATCCTGCAAATCGTTTCATCTATATAGTATCTTTAAGCCTTTCCCACCTTTAATGTGGTAAGTTTTCATCTTTTCTAGTTTTAAACCCCTTGGCAGAACCGTATACATTAACAGATTGAAATGAGCTTTATTGAAATTTAGCTATTCTAAGTCATCTAAGTTGCAGAATTCCAATTTATTATGTATTTAAAGCATACCAGCCCTGATTAAATCAATGCAAATTAGGTTAAATAAGAACAACATGAATCAAGTGTTTCAGCAAAGTTGAGTAGAGAAACGACAACTTTTAAGTCACCACAGCAAGTCGATATGTTTTTCACGAGTTTTAATTTCATGCCTCTAAGTGTCCAATGAACTAAAAAGGGAAAAAAAAGAAAGAAAAGCTCACCTAAAGTCTTCCCATTCCTCCTGTTTGTTCTCTTGTATCTCTTTACAAGTCTTTTGAGAATATCTGATTTATCAGGTTATAATGTGGCTATTATGTGTACTGGATCAGTCTCTTCTTCTACAGTGACCATATATTTCAGTTGGCAAACTTCTTAAATGCTGTATATTGGATAAGAGTTACTTTATATGCTTTGAATATACGCTTGACGTTTTCCATGTTTGTCTGGGGAAGGAACCTGAACTCATCTAGCTGAACTGCTATAGCTGCAAGTCTAGTACTGAAAGTTGGGCATCAAGAACACCATCCCAAGTCATCATGCCAACATGAGGCCAGACCTCCAGTTTGGGGTAAGAAAATATAAGAATCTTGAAAATATGGATTCAGCAAATGGGAAGGAAGTCTGGGGTACATGAGTTATGAATCTGATGACCAAACATAATCTGGAACTAAGGGGAGGTAGAAGAGAGGAGCTGGTGGAGCAAACTTGGTGTAGTTAGGCCAGAAGTAAAGCTTGATGGAGTGAAGAATCGATTAATTCCTTTTCTTTTCAACCTTGTAAATTAGCCTTTGCCTAATAAGCCCACCTGTTTTTGTAGGTACTCTATGTTATGTCATGGAATGGGGGAGGCACATACAATTTTATTTTTTTGGTATGTCATTACGTCTCCTGTTTTATCTCAACACTTCCCATTCATTTTAATCAGAATAATTTTTGAACGAAGAGCTACAAGTGCAAAAATTCTGAAATGAGTCTGCATCCTCGGGACTGGCTTTCCATTAGTAGTCTTTGTCAATTTTCAAGGAAGGAAATTTGAGTGATTATTTTAATGTTCTGTCATCGCTAGCACCAGCCTGGACCTTGACCTTTATGCTGTTGTCTTTGATTTTCAGTGGCAGTGAACCATGGCTTTTCTTTAAAAGGAAACCTTTAGAAGAACTGGGGGAGAGTGGGAGTCACAATTTCAAAAAGAGAGAATTAACTTGTTGTTTCTGTGGGCACATACCATACAGCTGGCATTTTACAGAACGCCTCAAGAGATGCATGGAGAGCCTGAGGTTGGGGGTCCCAAAGCTGTTCTCAGGAGATCCACTTGGGAGAAGCAAATTAGAAAGAGAGGTCATTCTACTCATCAAACTTTATCCAACTCTTAAAACAAAGTAGTAACATGGATAGCAATAAGCAACTAACTGTCATGTTCTATGAATGAGGAGAATCGCTTGAACCTGGCAAAGGGTGGTCACGGTGAGCCGAGATCATGCCACTGCACTCCAGTTTGGGCGACAGAGCAAAACTGTGTCTCAAAAAAAAAAAAAGAAAAGAAAAAAAAGAAAAGAAAATTCATGAGGCCTGTCCTGCCCTCCTCACAGGTTTTGTCTATACTGGCATATGCTCTGATCATGCCATGTTATGCTTACCTATTTTTTTACATTCTCTCCATCTTAACTTACCTTCATTCTAACTATCCTTCAAGGCTGATGGCAAATCTCCTCTGTGATTTCTTCATTGACTCCCAGGCCCCTGCCCTATATAAAGCAATCCCTTCTTCTGAACTTCATTAGCAGCTTATCTTTATCAATCTTGTGATTCTGTTCACTTTATATGAATGTGGCAATAATTTCTAATTATAGCATTTTAAAACTGAAAGGGACATTAAACATCTTGGAAATGACAAGTAAAAAGACCTTGTTGAGATTCCTGCTTTGCCACTTTTTAATCGGTGTAACCCTAGACACAAGTCACTTCTGGGTCAGTGAAATAAGGCTAAGGAGAGCTATATTAGAGGATATTTGGGGGAATTAAATGAGATCATGTATATTAGAGTTTGGCACTCAAAAGCGTAGGCCTGGGACCACAACCTTGGAGTTGTTAGAGATGTAAACTCTCAGGCCTCTCCCCAGACCTATGGAATCAAATCTGCATTTAACCATTAGTCCCAGGTAATTCATTATATTTTAGATGCATTATTGGAATATTTGCAAATTTTAACCTGAGATAAAAACTCAGGTATCATTGATTCCCTAGTTTTATAATTGAGAAACTGAAGGGGAAGAAATATTAAGTGATTGCCCACCTTTGGGGAATCACTAGTAGAATTGGGTCCAAAAAAATAAAACTTTCTAAATCATGTGTTCTCTCTCCTGTTTGATTTCAAACACTTAGATTGCAAGGTCTATGTGTATCACAGGCCTGAGCACTTAGCAAAGCTCTTAAAGTTTGATTTTGTAATTGGTATAGCAGGCGGTGTAGAGCCTTCATAGGTGCTAGCTTTAGGTATCTTTCAGCTAGTTTCTTCCCATGTTACCTTAGGAGATAATGGTGCTCTGACATCTGGCATAAGGCTTTGATTGCAGTCTTCCAAGGCAGGCAGAGTTGCATGGCAATTGATCCCATAGGGCAGCCCAACATGTTGCCCCTTCACACATACAATTTTGGAAGTCAAGACAGCAGGGACAAGGGAGGGGAGGTAAGCTGGAGGTGCATTAGTGTTGTCTCTGGGAAAAGCTTTGATGTTAACAGAGCTCTCTTACGTTACTCCTCAGTTTACTTATCACTGCCAGTCTGCTACCATAGCATGTGCGTACTTCTCATGGATACTTTATTCTGAAAAATATAATGGAGAATCACAGAAGGGACAAAAATTAAATGAAGGTGACGTCACCTAAATTTCAATCACCAGAGATAAACTATTAAATTTCAAGTATACATTCTTTTAGAATTTGTCTGCTCTTATTTATTAATTAGGTTGTTTCTGGGTTTGGTTTGGTTTTGTTTTGGTTTTGAGACGGAGTCTCACTCTGTCACCCAGGCTGGAGTGCAATGATCCAATCTCGGCTCACTGCAATCTCCGCTCCCTGGATTCAAGTGATTCTCCTGCCTCAGCCTCCCGAGTAGCTAGGATTACAGGTGTGCACCACCATGCCTGGCTAATTTTTTTTGTATTTTTAGTAAAGACAAAGTTTCACCATGTTGGTCAGACTGGTCTCAAACTCCTGACCTCATGATCGACCCACCTTGGCCTCCCAAAGTGCTGGGATTACACGCATGAGCCACCGTGGCCGGGCTGTTTCTGGTTTTAGTCATTATAAAATATACTGTGATTAATATCCTTATACCTCTGAACATATAAGCATCCATGTCTTTAAATGTTTAGTCTAGAAGTGGAATTGTTGTTCAAAGGATGAGGACTTTAAAAAAACTATTATTATGTAATGCCAAATTGTCATCCTGAAAGATTTTATATTTTTCATCCTCAATAGCTCTTTGTTGTTTTATCTTTGCCTTGAGAAACCCCATGACACCATAAATTAAAACATGTTTTGGGCCCCTCTCCTTCATCTGGCTGGGGCCCCAACTGGTATTTCTGTCTGCCTTTGTTCATGATACCTGGGAAACATCCTTCCTCCTCACAGCCATTTTGTCATTCCATGCTGTGGAGGCAATTCCCACTTCAGAAAGAGGGCTGGCTTGGGGCCTTGAAGATTCCTTCCGGAGTTTATGAGAATTTAATTCCTGAATCTTATTAAGTAGCTGGCCAGCTAGATTATTTTCGCAAAGCTGTTGATGTCCAAAAATGGATTAATCCAGCATTACTTAAAATGCTCTATGGGGGTAAAAGTATTTACATGCATTCGTGAAATGCACAAGGCTTTGTTCTGTTGTTCGTGATTCACACTCATAAGAAATCTCAATCTCGCAGTCTCTGTTGTAAGAAATCTTGTTTTTCATGGTTTCAGCCATTTATTTGGGATTTCTGTTAACGCAAAACCAGACAGCTTTGCAAACTTATTTAATTGCAGTTTATATGTGCATTTGACTTTAAACTGGCTATCACCTTACCAAGAAATGATTCCAAGATTGAGATTTCAAGCATTATAGAAGACTGGTGGTACAGGAACCTGTTTTATGTCATAATTTTAATCAATGATGGGGGATACCTAGACAACTACAGTTCTTCTACTTGATATTAGCAAATCTCACCTTCTCATCCTAGCCATAAATAAACAATTTCATTCCATAGTAAGTTCTGTCTCTGATATTCCTTGACGCTTAATTATCTTGTTCTATAGAATTTTACAGATGTTGGAAATTTTGCCCTCACAGATAAAATGAAACTCTCTAAGAACAGACATATTACTCTCTCTGCTTTTTGGACCTTCTAATATCTACCTTTAAAGGGAGTAAGAAGATCAGATATGAGAGATGATATATAGAGAGATTAGGATTGCCACCTAGCACTAGTAAACATGCTTCCTTTTCTCTTAATGCATTCTGCACAGTTCTGGGTGTGTAAAGACTCACTGAATTGAGTTGATTAACTAGTTTGAATGCTTGCCTAATCAATAACCTATGGAATTGAAATATAGAAACCTCTATATTACATTCACATATAGGCACAAACTATTAACCCAGCAAAGCTGAAACTTTTGAAGTAACGCAGATGAATGCCATTTTGGGTGGCCTTCTGTGACAGATCTATTAGTTGTAGAAAATCACCTACCATCCATAAGCAACAGGTCTTCGGTGGTAAACTAACCTGCCTAGTTAGATCCATTTATCTCTTCATTCAAGATGTCTCTCATTCTCAGAAACCACTTTTTAATCTCTAACAAGAATCTTGAAAATGGCTTTTTAATTATTTAACATACATGTTTGCTGCTGTTCTTACTTTTTTGTTTAATTTAGATGGAAGTTTGCCCAATGAGAGGCAGAGTTTGATAAAATGTGGTCCCTACCCTCTGGGTTTGCAGTTCTGCAGTGGAGGTGACGAGTAACAAGCTAATATTATTCATGCTATGGCAGAGACATCAACAAGAGCTGTGTTGGAGAGATTTTTCTAGCTAATTGATCAAGTCCAGGTAGGGGAAAGGAAGATGAGCTGACCATATGGATGGATGGAGGGAGCCACTCCAGTCAGCAGGCAAAGTTTGTGAGAGCAAAAAAAAAAAAAAAAACTTTTGAGATGCATACCATGTCTGGAGCACAGGTATGCAGGAGAAGGGGGTCAGAAAAGATGAGACCAGAGTGTGAATTAAGAGCCAGATTGGAAAGACTCTTAACTTGAAATATGATTTCCAAAATGCGAGTGCAAGGAATGTAATTCTGATGACTGCCTTGAACATGAATGGAGGAGAAAGGATACTGAAAGCAATGAGAGCAGTTGGGAGACTACCATATCTTCCCAAGTGAGATACTGTGCAGGCTATGTTCACATTACAAATGGGCAGGGCAGGCTAGGTGCAATAATAGTTTTGCAGCGGATTGACAAACTTTTAAATGGGACTCTTTCTAAGAAAGATTATTTCCATAGAATGGATTGCTTTAGGGGAGAAGGAAGACAGAGAAGAGTAGGATGTAAAAGCCAGCCAAGCTCACACTTGGAACCAGGAGTGAGCAGTTGCAGATCTCAGCAGACATTACAGATGGGCATACGGATCAGGGAGTCCCTGGAATGTGCTTGGTGGTTACAGTGGTGGCAGTAGATGCAAATTCCAGAAAGAAAGATTAGAATAGCAGCTGATACACATTCAAAAGTTTCCACAGTCCAATAAGGTGATGTCAGGGGTAGCAGCTAGATGAGGATGACAGGACCTTGGGTTACGTACAAAGTGCATATTTTGATTAAATGCATTCTCATTCTAATGCATTACAACTGAATTTTGTTAGTGAGCAAATGATATTGTAGACTGTATTCAGCTTAAGGAATATCAGTTTGCAGAGCCTCTCGGTGATGATTCTCAGCAAGGAGGAATAGCACAGAGGAGAAGAAGTGGAGATCACCTCAATAGGAGGGACAGTTTAGTAAAATTAGAAACACTGCCCTAGTCCATGGCAAGCAGCCTTTAATATATAGGCATGGCCATGGGCTGTCATTAATATGGGTTTCATGTGGCTGTGGAAAAGATAGAATATGGTTGAGACTGATAGATTTGGAGAGAACATCAGATGTTCAAGTTCACCAACACTGGGGGACGAAGCCTGACCATGAGTGAACCTGCAAAGGAAATGTGTAAGGATGATGCTGTCTGCCTAACAGCTCTATGTCAATGACTAGCTGATGTTCAGTGTATCATTTCTGAAGAGGGTTTGTCTTTAGCATATCATATCAATGTAAGATTGTTCCTTTGTAGATAGACCTTATATTCCCTCCTCAAACATGGAACAAGGTGATGGCTGGAGGTCATGTCCTTCAGTGGTAAATCTATATTTGCGTTTTAGCAGAAGAATTTGAGACATCTAATAACACTATGAAAAGCATTTTCAAATTTCTGACTTTATATTAGTCTGAAAAGTGTTCTGCCATTTAGAACTGTGTGATCTGGGCAAGTGACTTAACTTCTAAGCAGAAACACTCAACATAGTAAAATAAAAGAAAAGCAAGTTGAATTATAAAAACAGAAAATACTTAAAATGCTGTTGCAATAACTACCTATATCAATTTATATTATGTCAGGGCAAAAATCACATGCTATAGATTGAAGAAAAGGAGGAAAATAATCATAAGCACAAATTGCATTGTGCACCACTAACTCAGACTTTTAACAACTCCTTCTTTAGATATTTGTTCCTACTTTAGGGGCCACATAAAAAGCAAATTCAAAATGAAAAAGACAGCAACAAACATCCCAAAACATGGCGGTTTAAGCAACAATCATTTTATTTAGTTTCTGGCAATGTGTGTTGGCTGAGTATATCTTCTGTGTGGATCAGGTTGACTGAAAGCTGTGGTGTTCGCTCAAGTGTGCATGATCAACTGGAAAATTAGTGGAAGACCGGCCAATCCAGGATGGCTTTACTCACAGGGATGGCGATCGGCAGCCTATTGGCTGGGACTCAACTAACTTTAGGTTAGGGTACCTGAGTTCACTCCCGCGTGTTATCTCATCCTTCAGTAAGCTAGCTCTGGTGCAATCAGGTGGTGATTGAAGCGTTCCAGGAGAAGCAAAGGAGAAGCAAAGGAGAAGTCCCAGTGCGCAAATACTTTTCAAGTCTTACCATATGGAAAATTGCTGTTTGTTAACTAAAGCCAATCACATGGTCAGCTTGAATCAAGGAGTGGAGAAATAGACTACATCTATTGATGGGACAGGAAGAATTATAGTTGTTTTTCTCAGATTAAGTACAGCAGCAGTAGTGGCTTAGTATGATTACAACTGTAAGTATGAAATGCTCTAAAGTGATTTTTATTTCTTAAGCCATATGACCCTAACAGCATCATCCATAAGCACTGAGGATCAGCAGTGCAGGTATCATCTATAGCTTGTTAGAAATGCAGAATCTCAGGCCCCACCTAAGACCTACTGTAACAAATTAGAATCTACATTTTTACAAGATCTCCCAGTGATTCATAAGCACTCTAAGGTTTTAGAAGCACTGTATCTTTTTGCTGTTTCTCATAATTCCCTTTCTTAGAAATGCTATGTTCTCTTGTTGAGTGATAGATCTTTGATTTTTAAAGGTGCCAGAACTGTTTCCTTCTGCACAATTGAAACGGAACAAACACAGGTTTATACAGTAAAACAGGCTGCTTCACAGCGTGAATAGCTAGAGAGAGAGGATATAACATTTTATGCTCAACTGTCCTGTGCCTTTTTAAAAATAGAAATTTAAAAATTAAGATGACAGCATATAAATATTTTAAAATATTGTATTTAACCAGGCAGCACCATTCAGATATTAGAGTAATTTTTAAAGAAGTAGAAACAGCTAGGCACATACTGAAACTGACCTTTTACATTTCTGAACCATTACTTAACCAGACCTTGATTTTCTAAAGGTTCAAAGATTGATTCTCCAATCTTTAGTCCACAGTTTAAATATCTTTAGAACATATTTGAGTCTCGGGTACTCTTTAAGATTTTATACAATTGGCCAGGCATGGTGGCTTATGCCTGTAATCCCAGCACTTTGGGAGATCAAGGTAGGTGGGTCACCTGAGGTCGGGAGTTCAAGACCAGCTTGGCCAACTTGGAGAAAATCCATCTCTACTGAGAGTACAAAATCAGCCAGGTATGGTGGTGCATACCTGTAATCCCAGCTACTCAGGAGGCTGAGGCAGGAGAATCGCTTGAATCTGGGAGGTGGAGATTGTATTGTGCTGAGCCAAGATTGTACCACTGCACTCCAGCCTGGGCAACAAGAGCAAAACTCTGTCTCAAAAAAAAAAAAAAAGAAAAGAAAAAAATTTTATGTATGAAGAAGACCAGCACAGCACAATTTAAGCACATCTGGCATGTGCCGGCTGCTGGTCTCCCCTAGTTTGCCTTTTACCTTAAGTTTGAACAGAAAGAGAGAGGAAAAGAAATTTTGCATTAACATCAAATGCTGGTGTTTTGTGTGATGTTTGCTCGCCATATTGTCTTATCGAAATGGGACAACTTCTTTGAAGCTATAGCGGACGTTCTTTTAACTGTATATGCTTTGAGGGCCTGTTCTTGTCAATCCATAGTTAACACATATATCTTGAGTACTTAACATATGCAGGCATATTCTAGGTCTGGGGATACAGTGGGGAACAAAACTGAGAAACTTTGTAAGCAAATAGATTAGTAAGATAATTGAGGTAGTGATAAAGGGAAAATTAAATAGGATCATGTGGAAGAGAGAAACTGAAGGACAGGACCTGCTTTACCTATGGTTAGGCAAGTCTTCCTTGAGGTGGTGGTATTTGAGTTGAAACCTGAATAATGAGCAAGAGGCAGCCGTTTAAAGTGCCATGAGAGATACATACCAAGCAGAGAGAACAGAAGGTGCCAAGGCCTGGAGACTAAGACAAATCTGGTCCAAGAGACTATAAAATGGTTAGTATGTCCAAGTGAGTGAGAGGGAAATGAAGAGATGGGAAGGAGAATTTTGAACACAAAATATGCTTTTTAAAGAATCCCTGCACATTTTTATAAATGTTAACAAACATTCACCAGCATCCTCATAAACTCCACCAGACCTTATAAAGTAATTGATTACTCTGTCTTAGGCACTAAATTAAAGCACTTTTATATATTAATTCCATTTATTTACCTGAATTCTATGAAATCCTACCACTTTTGGAATATACAAAAGGAAATCAAGGCACAGTAAACTTAAGCTGCTTGCCTTAACACAGCTGGTACTGATGATATAAAGTGATTTTTCTGCATCCCCTAGACCCTTTTATGGAACATTTAAGAGGGCTGGATACCAATCAACTTTTTAACTCAGTAAAAGCCAAACTGACTCTTTTAAAATCTTCCTTCCCCCGAGGTTTAGACCCAGCATGAGGCGGGATGGGGCAATTCAACCTTTCCTCCTGGAGTCCCACTTCTCTCTGCCCCCTTCTGCCATCTGTTGCTGTTTGCGTGGAAAAAGAACAGAACAGAATACCGACAACCACACACATTCAGAAATCTCGCTTTGTATGTGGGAGTCTGGCTTCATTAACAAGTTTCTCAAACTCTCCCTCCACTACAACACCCAGCTAAACATAACTCATTGAAGTCATGGGAATAGGCAATGATGAGCTTCATGATGCCCAGATGTACTGCAGTGTCCAGATGCATCATCTGCTACTTCCTAGTAAGCATCTTCTGCTTCAAGCAGGTTGTTTTTCTCAAGAACCTCTAAATAAATAATGCCTATTTCAGTAATTCTCTACCCTCTGCATTGTCACTCAGATTCTGACTCCTGTTAATTTCCACCTTCTTTCTAAGGGTTCCCATTCTCACTCCAGACCATTCCCCTGTCCACCCACAAATCTGTATGTCCACATATTCACCCATCCATTCCTCAATCATGTAGTGGGTACAGAGTAATCTGTTTTCTTAACTGTTCTAAATGCTAAGGTATACAAACTATTTTAAATAATAGTTTATTATTTGAAGAGTTCACTCACTAGTAGGAGAAGCATACTCCCAGAAGTCCATATTAATCCCCTTCTTCTTTGAGGTGTTACTTACCTAAAATTAAGAGAGCAATTTAAGTGAATTTAAATTTACTGTCTTAAATTGCTCTGTATTTGTTTCTGTGTAGCCCTCCTCCCCTGTTTTCCTTTATGTCTTCTGGTTGAAATTTATTAAGAGCAAAGTCCAGGTTATATTCCTGGTGCAGTGAAGATAGAGTTGGGATATTTGTGGTTAGGTTTGGGTTTTGCCACTTACTAGTAATTTGGGGGGTAAACTCCTTCTCTACATATAGAACGGGAGTTGGGTTTGAGAATTTCTAAGACCCCTTTGAGCTCTGATGTTCATGGATTTGTGAATTCTAAAATACATAACAAGGTCTGAAAAGTGAAGGGAACATGCGATACAAAACTTGTTTCAAAGGTATTTATTTTTAACCTATTTAGGTGGTGGGTGGCTTTCAAACTGAAATGTCACATTGTCCCTGGCTTATAGACTGAGACAGAGTAAATTTAAAAACAAACTATTGAAAAATCAGATTGGTCCTTCCTTGTGAAGTTGGGCCTTTAAACAGAGTCTTAGGTTAGGATTCTTTCCAAGCCCATAGAGCAATATAGACAAGAGATATAGTCCCTTAGTAAGCCAATTCTCTATTTCTGCCTTCTCAGGGTGCTGCACCTTACATAGACAGTCAACACTGGCAGTATCAGAATATTCCTGGAAGAGGGTTTAGTTTATGCTGGAACAATCCGTAACTGGTGATTTAAAAAAGATACAATGCTGGGGGTTTATCTCTGGCTTTAGAAGGTTTTATCAAAGGGAGAACCTTTACCAAGCCCCATCACAGATGGGAGCCTGGCCTGATTGCAGCTCTGTTTAAATGGTGCTCTTGAGTTCCTTGACCATGTGCACAGGTTAACTATGGTCAGATAGTAATAACCCTAAACTGGAAAGTACTCATTTTAGAAAAATATAATTTTCTAAAAGAATTCAAATTCATTGACTAATTTCAATATAATTGATATTTGAAGGATGTCTAACAATTTGGAATATAATTACCTAGCAAGGGCTAATGTATACCAACCAGTTTTGTTGTTGTTATTTCAAACAATTAAATAGTTGTTCAGCAAAATGAGACTGGCATATTGCCAAACTGGCCACATCTCCGCAACGGAACAGGTTTTGTTTCTTTACATAATATTGTGAACAGTATATCTCTCCTATAGTTGTGGTGAACATTGCAAAGGCTTTAAAAATCTTTTTGAGTTCCAAGTACACTACTCAGGATATTGTTCAACCAACATGGAGAACAAAGTGCTGTTTACTTTGATGGTTTTGCTCTTTTAAAATCTCCAAGGGCTGAAAATGAAAAGCAATACTTTGTGACTTTGGTGATGTGAATCTAGTGAGACTGTATCTGAGTCTCCCATTCCACAATGCTGCTTTTCACCCTGATTCTATTCCCACCTAGTGCCCCATCCCAGCTGTAATAAGAATTCTTGATTTATAAAGTAAACTAGATGGCATTTACCACCCACCTAAATGAAGTGGTGTCAGGAGGGTTATAATAAGACATATTCAAAAGTCCTCCAGAAATATTTGATGTTCTGTATAAAGACGGTAGCCATTCACGGACTGAGCCTTTCTGTAAAAGTGAGAGTGTCTCTTCCTGCAGCCTGCTGGTAGGAAATGAGGCAAGGTTTTTTATCCATCTATTTTGGGAGCAGATAAGAGAGGAATGGAATGCTATAAAGTAATAATAAGAATGTTACAGAATAATCTTGCTCTGATTCTGACATTTAGCGATTGCCTTCATTCTGGACATTACTTTCCATCCATGTAATATTTTTGAACACCACAAAAATAAATGTAAAGTTACTGTTAGAACCTAAATTTCTTCATCTGTAAAATAGGATTAATAGTCTTGCCTAATAGAACAACTTTTAAGAAAATAATCATGAGATGATACATAACGCAGTTAGTTTCACAGATCCATTCTACAGCTGTGAGATATTTTTATTGCTTTTGTCACTTTTGTAAGGACGACTACTAAAACAGTAGACCTGCTTATAGCATTGCCATTTCTCCCTTTCTTCGGCCAAATAACCACATTTCCCCAGAGTGGGATCTATCCTAGAAAAAGCCTTAATGTTTAACCCACCTCTGCTTTTCTCCTCTAACTTCAGCACCTCTTGTACATATCTCTAGGAGCGAGCCTTCACTTTCTCTATATTGTGAGATAGTTAGCTGCTTGGCTCACAGAGTAATTGGGTGAGGAACAGACCATTTGGACTCACCCCCCCAACCAATGATTGCTATGTGGAGATATAACCCCTACTTTCATTTCTTATTAAATATCAAGTGTGGAATGAAGAGGGGCAACCTTAAAAATTTACTTGATTAGACTTAGACTTAATTATTAATATTAGACTTAAGAATGATTAATATCTTGCCACTTTAGCATTCTCATTTTTAAAGTAAATCGCAGATCTCATATTTTACCTCTGAATATTTTATGTATATACTTTAACAAGCTTTTTTTTACATAACCACAATGCTGCCAGTGCAGTCTAGCAAATTGATGACAATTATTTAATGTTATTTAATATATAGTACATATTTAGATATGTCCAATTGTTCCTCAATTTTTTTTGAAGTTGAACGAGTTTTAATGTGTATCTAAAACGCATGTCTACATTTCATTAGGGCAATGATGTCTTTAAGGGGGCCAAAGGAAAAGAATATCTATAGATAATCAGTTAAGCAAATCAGTCCACCATAGCGTGCCAGTATTCATGTTTGTTCACATATTCAAATATTTATTAAAGTTTTTTAAATATGCTAGATAGCACAGATATTTGGATCTAACTTTTTTGACGTGATGTTTTCTGACATGCCCGCATGTAAAAATGACTGAAAGAAATAAGAAAAGTGTATAATGGATATAACATGGAAGAACTTGATAACCTTCAAGTAAATAGTGTGTAGATTATAACAGAAAGGCCTCCTGGAGAAAAAAGGAAATCTGAGAGGCTTTGGAGGTTTCATTGAGAGGGTTTGGAGATTTCCTATGGGGGGTGATGCCCTGGGAAAAGAGTATTAAGATCCAGGCTTGACTGGTGGTGAGGTGTTTCTGGATGAGGCCTAACTGGTAAGAACAGAATACTCCTAATACAGTGCATATTGAACAGATTACAGATGCTGGCGGAAGTGTACATTGCGATGAAGTGAAAGAAGTATGTCAGAGCCACTGATTTGTCTTGAATATGTTATTTTTTTATTGAACAGCATATTTAAAAATAATTTGTGTTGTATGAATTCATATAATGTATGCAAATGAACTACAACCAGGAAAATTGTGGGATAAATCTTTTTTTTAAACCAATGATGGTGCGCTTAAACAATCTCTCTTTTCTCATATATGAAAATTTATATATTCTACAATCAGTTAATTGTGGCAAGGTTTAGTTTTGTGAATGCATGCATGCATGCACTTGTGGGCTCTGATGAATGATAAATGCTAAATCACCAGTAGCGGGAAATATTAATGTAAGTTTAGTCTTTACTGCAACTGTATTTAATCGATACCTTATTTCTGCTAACATGTGCGAGGCCGGCTCTGGCGTGGTAGGTAATCTATACTCTAGGAAAAGCTATAGCCCTTCTGAAGATTCTCTCTATTTTATTTATTTATTTTAAAAAGATGTATTAGGCTTCAGGGTAGAGTGGTTTTTCCTCCTGCTGAGGAAGCAGCAACAAAACAAAACATGATTTTAAAGGTGGGTGTATTTTTTAAGATGAGATTTGAGGCATTTCTGGTAGCTGTAGCATTTCATAGAACTACTTTATCAAAACATTTGGCTCATTTTTTTTTTCTTTCTAGAGAACAAATTAATTACCATCTGATAAGCATGTTTAATTTTCTTCTTTCTAGTCTACTATCAGGCTTTTATTAGTTGGAGCCACTAAATCAAACTCAGTATAGGTCATTGTCAATAAAATGTCCAGTGATTAAAGCTAAGTAATGCAGTGGCTTCCCTAAGCGTGAAAGCAGACCGATGAATGGGTAGAGGTGTGCTGAACTGGAGAGAAATGGTGCCTTCCTCAGCTCAGTCTGCACAGAGCCACTTCCCTGAAAGCCAGTGAACCTATTTACCATTGTCATAGTAACACACAATTTGGGCCCACGTAGACTTGATCCCGAGAGGCAATTGTTCCCGTGCCTGGGCGGCTGCGCTCCCCGCGGGGCTGGCTGCCTGCCGCCCCCGGGCTTCTGCAGCTCTGGGACTGCGCGCAGCGGCGGCGGAGGCCTTGGGGCCCCGCTCGCCAGCCTGGCCCGGGCGCAGATGCGCTGCCCCGGCCGCTGCCCCGCTGCCACGTGCGTTGCCATGACGATCAAAACGCGTGTCTGGAGAGATGGGTGCCGGTGTCGCCTTGTCCGTTATCCAAAACCCAGTCACTGTTGCTAGTTCCTCACTCAGCATGTGAGAGAGATTGTCTTCTCACTCGGTGCCACTCGGGGCCATACTCCAGAATCACCCAGGGCCACCTCCACACCCAAAACTGTGCAGGCCGGGAGGGGCTATTTCCCTAACCAGTATAATGGGCAAAGGAGAACGCCGCCTTCTCATGCAGTTCCTTTTGTAGCCCACCCCTTGCCATTCCAGGCATCACTGAAAGGTATATAATTTTGTGAACAGGCAAAAGGGGGAATGGCTGTTAACCAGAGGGGATCTCTGGTTCTTGAAGATAAGCCACCTTCTTGAAGAGAAGTGTGTGCCCTGCGGTGGTCCTCCAGGTGCCCTGTCTCTGACGTTTGACCAGGGTCAGTGCTGGCACCGGCTCTGTCACTGCACACTGGTCTCACCTTTCTTCTCTTCTCCTTTTCGTGTAGCTCAGCGGGGCTCCCAAATCACAGCACATAGCATCCCCAGGCAAGAGCTTTTGGTTTTGACTTGTTAGACTTGGGTTAGAACCCAACCCTACTCCAAGCGTCTGATGTAACAGGGCTTGGAACAGGCCTGGGAATCTGCATTTTGAGGTGGTCTCCCTAGGTGGTTCTGATATGCATCCAGATATGGGAATCAGTGCCAAGATCTCCTTTCTTTCTTCCTTTTCATTTCTAGATTTTCCTCTTCTCTCTTTTCTCCTTGAGTGCCTGCTGGCCAACACATACAAGTCCTCTTTTACTTTCCCATGTATTTTCCTCCCTCTCCCAATGTTTTAAGCATCTGTTGTGTGTCAGGCACTGTCCTAGATGCTTGGAAGTTCATGGTTCTCTGCCTCCGTGCAGCCTCTGTGCTTTCTTATTGACCTTCTCTCTTGCTAGCTCGTCTTCCCTTTCTCTCTGTACTTTCATCCTCTCATTTTCTTAATCCCTTTCTTTGTGTTTCTCCTTTTTTTCTTTCTTTTTCTCCTCCTCCTCCTCCTTCTTTTTCTATTAGTGAATCTATATGTATTTTTAGCACCATGAATATCAGGATTTAAAAAGGTTCTAGCATCTGCCTGGGTGTCAAGCCGTAAGTTCCTCCCATCATAGCTTAGAGGACTCCAAGACCACTAGGGGTGGGTGGAGCAGAAAGATATTCCACCCTAACTCTTTACAAGGGATTTGCCTTTTCCAGAGCTCAGTATGAAAAAACAAGTCAGGTTACTCTCAGCTAACATTAGAGTCATTTCAGTTTTCATAATGTTTAATGGCCTCTTTAAGATTCCCTTAAAGCTGCAATTAAAGATTGCCCTCCAGTCAAAAGAAAAGCATGTAAAAATGGGGCTTGCATCAAGAGAGAAGAAAACAAATAACCTCTCTGAATTAGTCCTCCCCTACCCCTCATTATTCAGGCTGCTGTTTTACACAAAGATACTCTTGAGCATGAAAACTATGAATTGTTACAGATTTACCTGTTCCAAAGTTTCAATTAAAGCTATGTGACGCGTGACTATAAAAACCGTCAGAACCTCTCCAAAGTTAGGTGATTTGCTTTGTTTTGAAAGAGTCCTCAAAGGCGCTCTCTTGGATCCTCGTGGGCTGCTGCTGGCAGCGTGAGGCATTTTCACGAGTCTTAGAGTCGAGTCATAGGCAGTGTCAGGGCATATTGCCTCCACGCTGAGCTCATTTCTTCAGCCTTCCCGTGGATTTGAGGTTGAAGGCTGCGATCATCATGACCTCTGATTGTCCTGGGGTTAAGCCCCCACTTAAACTATTAACTAACTTAAAGATTTCATGTACAACGCAATCAGCCAGCAGCTATTTATTAAAAAGCCTTTTATGTAAAAAGGTTTGGAGGACCTAGGAATTGTGAGAAATTTTAAAAAAGTAAAACATTAATTCTTGCATGTGGGGGAAACTGACTTACATGAAAAGAGAACTAAATTCTCAGCTTCAAGTGGTTTCCCAGAATGCTTGAAATAAAATACTCCTTTTTCAGCATGACCTTGAGACTCCAAATCATCTGGACCTTCCCCACCTCCCTCTCCTCAATCTTGCTGTTACTCTCTCTCATACTGGTTTTATTCCAGACTCACTTCTTCCTTTGACCTCCTACCCCAAGCCAGATCTGTTTTATGAATGCCCTTCCTCCCATCTTTGCATCCTTTTCATCGCTCAAGCTTCAATTTAGGGTTACTGCCTCAGAGAGGTCTTCTCTGATCGCTCTATCTAAAGAAGGCATCAGATCATTATATTCGCACCTGCTTTAGTGTCTGTCATGGCACATATTACTACTGGATATTATTTTTGTATGTATGTCTATTTCTCCCCCTTCCCCACCAAAATAAAGCTTCATGAAAGCAGGAGTTTTAATGCTTCTGTTCCACCCAGAAGAATGTAAGGCATTAAAAATATGTTCAGGAATATAAAAGAATGAAAGACTGTGTCACCTGCCAAGTCAGGTTTTTCAGACACTGAACACTAGTGTTTCTGGAGGAGGGAAGAATCACTCTAGGCTGAAGGGGACAAGAATTGATTAGAGAGGAGGAGATACCTGATTTGGGTGCTGTAGATCTGCAGGATTTATAGCTACAGAAAGAAGGATGATGAGTTTCTTTCAGGTAAGGAAGTATTTGCCAATTAAATGATCTAATCAATTTTGGCACCAAACCAGATATTCAAATATAGGTGAATCCTTTAACCTCAGTTTCCACTTCTGGTCTTGGAGGTTACTTGCTGTTCTAAATCTGTGGTTCTTAAAGCTGATTTTTCTTTTTTTTTTTTTTTTTTTCCTGATCAGAGAACTTTGTTATGTCACTCACTGCAACAAAAAGGGCATCAGAGAAATCAAGTTTAAATAACTGCCTCTTTCTCTACAATATGAGAAGGGGGAAAACATTTTTTTCCCTTCACTGGCAAAGAAGATGGTTATGGCTGATTAATCAGGCCATTAGATACAGTTTTGCTGCATTCAGTAGAAGCAATGATGAGAATTTAGCTTGAATATTCATGTTATAAGTGCTACATGAGTTTGGAATGCTTATAGATTTGCAAAATTTGAGAGCTAAAAAGGACCTTAGAGATCATTTAGATTCTGCAGCCCATCCTCCATAGCATTTATAATTTTACACTTTAAAATACCAAGACCCAGAGTAGTAAAGTGATTGACTTATGGTTACACTGGTAGCTGGTGGGCAAGCAGATTACTCCCACCCTTCCGATTCTCAGTCCAGCGCTCTTTATATTGAACCTAAGTGAGTTTCATGCATTTGGTCATGTTACATAAGCAGAAAGAAAATCTGGAAGCAATGACTAGGCATACTCATAGAAGAAACCCCATCATCATTTTCAAAGCCTCAGTGGTGAAAGTGAGAAATACATACTGAAGGAACTTTCTGGCATTTGAAAGGAAATAAAGCAATATTCATCAGCCCTTCTAAGAGTAGGTAGAGTACAAGTTAGGGAAAATGGATGCTATTGTTTTACTATATCCATATATTTTCAACGTTATCCAAAAACTGCCGTGCTGAAATAATAACACACTGCTATAATTTTGCATCATTTAACTGGGAGTACACAGTACATGGAGATTTATTATTTTGACTAATGAGTTTAGCTTTGCTGTTGGAAATAGTGTCAAATGTCATTCTTTCCATCCTCCAGCAGATGGCAACTCTAGTCTTCTTGTCATTTTATCTATTTCTATTCTCAGAAGATGTTGTCCTTCACCATCCCTGCCCCCCTTTCTTCTCCCCGGGAAGTTCATCTTTATGTACTACTCAGGGTGATATGGGTAAGTGGATCCATCCCTCCGCCTATGGAATCACCTCCATTAGCATCTGACTATGAAGGCCACCTTAAATGTGCCTAGAAATAACAAAATCACAAATTAGCCAAGACTTCTAATTTTTTCAAAAAACAAGAGGGGGAGAAGATAGAGATTCTAAAATAAGATGTACCACAGAAAACTTTCCATTTAAGGAAAAAAAAAGTCTTCAAAAGAAACAAAATGTCAATTTATCCAGTTCTAACTTTAAGAGGATGGGTTTGATTAGATTATCTGAGTTACTGGCTAAAAGAAAGACACCCAGGAGTGAAATTGTGTGAGATTTCTCATACACTGTGATTTTTGGTCTCTTAGCTGTCTTTTCTCTTCTGTTCCTCCCTCCCTTTTACACACTTTCTCTCAGTCATCAAAAGTACTGTGCCTAGCCCCCTAATTTATTTGCGTTTTAGAAACCTGGTTTCTGTCCCTAGGCGTGTTCTTAAGACACTGCCTTGATGACCTTCATTTTCTCTCCTTCCAGTCTTTGCTCCCAGCCCTTCTCCTACCAGCTAGCTCCTCATAACTCTTGCAGGATTGCAGGAGCTCAAATACAGGCTGCTCTCTGAGTGTAACTCTGGGGGCAGCTGTAAGAAATCAACAGAAAATAATAGCTGCTACTCTTTTATTAAAGGAAAAATTAATGGTCACAGGCAGGAGCCAGTCGATTCTGTCACCAATTCCTCATTGTAAGGCTTCCTACAGATCTGCAAACAGATCTCCTGCCTAGAGGCGCTTGCTTGTATCAGGAAAGCCTGAGCAGGGACTCAGGAGGGACACAGAATGGCAATGGATTTGGTGGTCTGCAAATGCTGCGCAAAGGGAACTCTTGCTAACTCATCCTTTTCCAGGGAACCTAACCATTGTGTCTTCCTCAAAGTTGAAGAGCTGTCACCTTGATATACTAAGAATTAGACAGAGGCAGAGCAAGGAAACAGTAACGGTAACATACCTCTTATTTAAGACAAAAAGAGCAAGGTTCGCTTTAGTGAGTATGGGTTTCTTGATTATTACTGTCATCATGTGAAAATATGGGCTGACACTGCAAATACAATCCTTGGAAACAAGGACGTGTGGAAATCCAAGTATGTTATCATTCACTGACAACCACTAATAAAAGCAGGGGAGCTTACTTCAAACCCACAAATAATTAGCACCCACAATGGAAGTATAAACAGAGTTTTAATTAACTAATTCCTTAGTTGTTCTTTCCCACTCTACTCTCTGCACCCCTGCTTCAGCTTTAGCTATATGCCCAAGACTTACTTCTTTTAACTTTGGGATAATCACTTATCCATTTGCTCATTGTGGGAAACCATCTGAGCTAGAATTCCTTTCCCTGCTTTATATGTATAAATGTTTTTCTTTTTAATGTTACTTCCTCTGTTTTCTCACAATTCGGATGCCTGGATATGTTTACTTTTTAATATGGATCCTTATCTGGCATTCACCGTTAGATGCATTTCACAGTTAACATGAAATGGGAAGTGAACAGTGGATAATTCTGGAGTGACGAGGCGAACTCTCTGGAGTCTCCATTTTGTTCCTTATGGCAACACACTCTTTGTCCCTGTCCCCTCGCTCACCCACATTCTAATCTCAGCAATCAGAGAGCAGATGGATTGCTTTTTTGGGTTTTGTCATTATCTGTCTTTGTCAGGGAAGCATGATCAGTTCCTCATTAAAGGGCCAATAACAACTCCTTCTTTTCTCTGTCCTGAATGAGGAAGTGACACTGGAAACTTTGATGCGATGACTTCAAGTTGTATGATGTAAAAGGGCATGTTTGTGTGTGGCAGGAAAGTGACTGTCCATAAGGGAATGGCTGGGCTGAGGGGCCAGACCGGAAGACCTGCTGAGCAGGAAGGAAAGGGTAAAGGGGTGTAGATTTAGAGCAGTCAGCTGGAGAAGCAGGTAGCCCAGAGAGTGAGTCCTAGTGACTGGATTGGGTCAGCCCTGATCCTCTAACGAAGATTCTAGACTCTTTCCCAAGTGACTTTTCTGATAATGGGTAGCCCTGGCTCACAAAAATTCATTACAGCCAGAAGTTAAATCAGAGGTTGCTTAGAACTCTTGCCTGTGAGAAGAGCTAAGCAGTGTGTGAGTGAGGGGTGTGTTTGTATTTGTGCATGCCGTGTATGTTTGATGACAGTCATGTTTCCGTTCTTGAAAGGCTATGTTCTGAGAAATGGGTTTTCATTGTTGTTTGAACATCATAGAGTGGACTTGTACAAACCTAGATGGTATGTATTTTTAAATTTATATGCATTTTTTCATATGGAAAACTAAATGTCCAAGCACCGTTACTGAATGTAAGTCATTTTCTTTACTTGATCTGCAATGGCAATATCAAGGGCCACATATCAGGTTTCTATATATCTTCCATTACAATCTTATAGGATTATGGTCATATATGCAGCCCATTGTTGAACAAAATGTCATCATGGAGTGCCATTACAACTGTATATATTTACATGTAAGTTTGTACAATGCAGTTGGCATTCCTTTTGATTACTTTGTATATAATATTTACTAAAAATATTTGCAGAAAGTTCCTGAGACTCATACAAAGTCTGTTGCCCCAGTCTATGGGATGTGAAGCAGGTATCTGGTGACTTCCTTTCAAGCTTTATTTGGTAGGTATTTACTGCGTCATTTGGGTGAATAACCAGCCTGGTGTTCAGCTCATGGAAAAATATGCAACAAGGAGATCCTGCTTTGGAGAAGTAATGCTTTGTTTGAGGAAACAAGATATCTGTTATAAACACTTAGAGACAATTCTCATACTATGTAGAAGCAAATGAAAGAGTGTGGGAAAGACGGAGATGATACAGAGAATGATCCCATTGCTCCAGAATGCTCTTATTTTCTCTCTTAATGAATGGAAAGGTTGTATAGATTATTTCAGACTTAAAGAATATATAGTTTTGGTGCAAGAGCAGGCACATGAGAGTAAGGAGGTCATCCTATGACATTCCAAGTCATGGAGCATGTAGGGGACAGATTGGCCAGACTGAAATGGAAGGGCTGCGTTAGGACGCACTGGGAGTAAGGAAGATCCCACCTTAACAAGTCAGGACAGGGTGTGCCTCCAAACGCATTTGTACTTCCCTCCTGAGAGCTGAGTGTGTCTGTTCTCTAGCCACATGCTTCAGTTTTTTATTTGACTGTACCTGCCTAAATATAGATCCACTCTGGAAACCCAGAGACACTTTCCAGTGTTCTTGATAAAGCTGAGGATTGATTAGCAAGCATGACCTCGCACCTGTAATAACTGGCTTATGGCTCTTCCGAAATACCCACACGGAGCTTCAAGGTGCCCTGCGCCCCTCCCTGCCATGCTTTTCTATGAAACCCTTCCTTTAACTCCTTGAGTGTGGCTCCTTCCTACCAGAACCACAGTCATTTTCAGACTTCTTCATTTGTTTGGATTTTCCATTCTAAGCCCTTCTTGTGGCCTTTCCACCAGTGGTCTTATACTAGCTGTTAATTTGCTCTGAATTCAATGTGGAGCTACCTTGTGCCAAGCAAGGTGCCAAAGGTTTTACCTTTGTTCACTTTCTTAGTCTTCATAAGAATCCTTGAAAGTAGATCTACTTAACAGTATCCATCGAGCATCTATTATCTGACAAAGCATCTGGGGATAAAGCAGGAAACGATAAAGGCAGAGGCAATGCCCACAGATAAGTTGTATTTTGCTAAGAGACTACATCTAGTGGGAGCAATTAAGCCTTAAGAAGGTAATAAAATTTGTCCCGGATCTGAAATTTGAATCTAGGTCTTTCTGACCCCAAAGTTATTTTCTTAATTTCCCAACTGCATCGACTTTTTTTCTTTTTTTTTCAATTAAAATTAATTTAAATAAATTATTCTCAGCAATTGTTCATTTGACGGCAAGCAGACAACCAGGATGTTTAAGCCAGAGTGAGTCTTACATGACAAATGATCACATAAAGTAATGAAATCTTCTCTAGACGCTGTGTTCTGCTCTGGGTGGAGCGTTAAGCCCTTCAGAAGCTGCCTTACAGGGTGTCCACAGGTCCAGGGGTCCATTGCCACCAAGAGGCTTGTTGCTTATTATTGCATTTAATACTATAGCAACGGGTCCACCGGTATCTTTACTAAAACTTGCTCCAGGCTAGCATTTTCCCCCAGGGTCAGTAATGAGTTTAGAGGAATGGATGTGGAAATGAGATTTGTTCTCACCAGTGGAGTGAATTATGTCTTGTTGGGGCCCCCAGGCTAATATTTCAGATTTGCCACAAGGTACTTCATCAAAAATTCTATTTTGGTTCCAAGAGGACCATGCATGCCTATTAGCAAATTCAGAGTATGCCTTTAAACTGTATGCATTTTTCCCCCCTTCCCCTGGCTCCATCCACTAAAGGCTTTCAGAATTAGCAGTTTGTTAAAGTAGTCCATTTCCATGGGCCAGTAAATGGTGCAAGGAAGTGCAGCCCTTTTATCTACCAAGGCTGAATCGGTCGCAATCGAGGTGAATCAAATGCAGAGCAGCCACGAATGTGTCAGCACATTAGGTATTCATGATCACGTCCGGCACGCGGTACCACGCCAGACATACTCATGTTGCAGGATTTGTGTTTGCTGTCTTTTAAATTCTCATGCCTCCATTTGATTGCCAGGGCTCATTGTAATGCTATCGAGGTGTATGGGTTTAAATACGCTCCAATTCAGCCTGGTGTGTTTGACATCTAGTTCACCACAATACAACATTTCAAAGAAACTGATTGCAGAGATAAGCTGATTGGGAAATGGAGTTGCCCATCAAAGCACTACCTTTCCAATAATAGAGATGCTCAGAAGGCCTGGTTTGTTGGGAAGACCGTAACTGCTGCTTGTCTTTACAAGTGTCCTCTGTGGTGGGAAAGAGGGAGGGAGCACCTCTTGCATGATGCCCACTATGCTCCCATCCTCTCTCGTTCCCCTCACTACTTCTGCCATCTCCCAGATAAAGGGTTATATTCTAGAGCACTGATGACCAACTACTTTTTGCTAGCAAAAACCGAAAGGGCAGGGTGATCTCCACTTAATGACAGGCTGAAGATGGATTGGCTTAAGAGTGAGGGTCCCCACCTTTTCTTCCCAATCCCATTACATTCATAGCCTTAAGAACTGCTCCCCTCCAGAATCTTGGCTATGATTGGTATAACTTATACCTTGTCTAGATCTGGGAAAAAATAATAAAATGATTTCATTGATGCTACTCCAGTCCTGCTTATTGTGTCAAGTTTTCTTTGATTTTGTAACCTGTGCGTTTGGGCAGATGCTATCCTCCAATGGAGGTACCATTTCCATACAGGAGTAAGATTTCTGTTGGACACAAGTCCT
The DNA here is from genome assembly GCF_001604975.1 of Cebus imitator. Taxonomy (NCBI): domain Eukaryota; kingdom Metazoa; phylum Chordata; class Mammalia; order Primates; family Cebidae; genus Cebus; species Cebus imitator. Next base: position 3,148,300 of record NW_016107415.1, read on the forward strand.
CGTGGCAGAAATACATTTGATGGAGTGCATTTTAGTGAGAGTCTCCAGCCTTGGTCTAATTGCTCTATAACGAAACAAGCAGGAATGGCACTCTCCTTCTCACTTGCATGTCTTAGTTTTGGAAATTATTGTGTACATAGAGCAGTGTTTCTTCTTAAACAAATAAACTCACTGTTTTTATGACCAGTGTAGAGTTCCAGATACCGTTGAACAGGCATTACTATATTAAGTCCCGTGCGCATCATCAGCACTGTAAATTGGCCCTTACCTCCTATGAAGCTGACAGGCCCTGGATCTTTGCGTTGTCTGTTTTTACTGGCTGTTAATTGTTAATAGATTTTCAGGTGTAGGTCATGCTGTGTAAGCATCAATCCTTAATTTAGGAAGATCTGTGGCTGTCCATGACTGAAAAGGCAAGTGATAAACAAAAACTGGAGAAATCTCAGCATCCTTACTAAAAATGTCAAGCCCAGTTATGCTTCTGGTAGTAAAAGTAAAATTTATTAGTGAGAGAACAAACTTGCACAATGAAAAGGAGAGTTAAAGGGGGAAAGCAGAGAAGGAAAGAAGGCCCCAGAAGGAGGTTGAAGAAAGAGAAAGCATCGAAGAAATCAAAGCCATTTTAAAATCTGAGTTAGAGATCAGGTACGGTAGATTTTGGATATCGTCCTTGTTCTTGAGACAAGAAGGGAAGGAAGGCATTTAGCATGAGCTTTTATATAGCTCTGCTTGTGAAAAGTGTATTATAACAGGCCTTGCTATCCTCCATATCAGGGGAATGGATATATTGGTTCAGGGTTCAGTGGTCCTAAAGCCAAATTCAGCTGCTGCCTGTTTTCATGGGGCCTTCAAGATAAGAATGAGTTTATGGTGTTTTTTTTTTTTTTTTTTTTTTTTTTTTTTTTGAGATGGAGTCTTGCTTTATCACCCAGGCTGGATCTTGGCTCACTGCAACCTCCACTTCCTGGGTTCAAGTGATTCCCCTGCCTCAGCCTCCTGAGTAGCTGGGATTACAGGTGCGTGCCACCATGCCCAGCTAATTTTTGTATTTTTAGCAGAGATGGTGTTTCACCATGTTGGTCAGGCTGATCTCGAACTGCTGGCCTTATGATCTGCCTGCCTCGGCTCCCAAAGTGCTGGGATTACAGGCAAGAGCCACTACGCCTGGCCATGAGCTTTTGTTTTTAAATGGCTAGAAATAAACCAAAAGAGTAATATTTTGTGAGGTTTGAAAATTATATAAAATTCAGATTTTAGTATCCATACATAAAGTGTCATTGGAACACAGCCATACCTATTTGTTTACATATTTTCTACGACTGTCTATTCATTAAAATGGAAGAGCAGATTCATTGCAACAGAGAGTGCAGAGCCTAAAATATTTAGTATTAATATCAGCCCTTTCAGGAAAAGTTTTCAGATCACTGTATTGGTCTGTTGACTCTGATTAACTAGGAATTAGTTACTAAAAGCTGTCACCTTTCCGACAGTCTGTCTAACTCATGTTCATCTACTCTTCTCTTTGCAGAAGATAATCCCCTTACCTACTTACCCATTTACTCACCTACTTCCAAGAGTTTCCAAGGGCTTATCTCATGGTGGATCCTGTGTTGGGCTTTGTGGGTGATTGAAGAGATGAATTCAGTCTGGTGTCTGCTCTAGAGTACTTATAGTTCATTTAGAGAACATGAGAGAAAGAAAGAGATAAAATATGCAGATAAATAAGAAATACGCATGATCAAAATGCATGGTAGAGTGACACATTCGTACAAGAGGATTTCAGGAATACTGTCATGGGATTCTGAATCTCCTTTAGACTCCTTTTACCTGCATAATACCATCATTTAGTTAGTTGCTCAGACCGGAAAGCTAGCCACCATCTTTTTTTTTTTTTTTTTTTTTTTTTTTTTTTTTCTTCTTTTTTTTTTTTTTTTTTTTGAGAAGAGTCTTCCTCTGTCCCACAGGCAGTGGCACGATCATGAATCCCTGCAACCTCTGCCTCCTAGATTCAACAGTTCTCCTGCCAGACTCCCGAGTAGCTGGGATTACAGGTGCACACCACCACGTCCAGTTAATTTTTGTATTTGTAGTAGAGATGGGTTTTGCCATGTTGGCCAGGCTGGTCTTAAACTCCTGGTCGCAAGTGATCCACCTGTCTTGGCCTCCAAAGTGCTAGGATGATAGGCATGAGCCACCGCACCCGCCCTAGTCACCATCTTTGACGCCTAGTCTCCCACCGCTTCTGCTTATATTGCAGTGCACCCTGCATGATGTTACACATCAAAGGCGCTCTCCAGGGTTATGCTTAGCCCATGTGGCCAATGGTGGCAGCCTTGCCTCTCCAACTCCCTGGACCTTTTGGCCAACACTGTGAATTATGTCATTTCTTCCTTTTGAAGAATATCTTTTGAATTGTCAATTTAGCCCCATTTCTGATGCTTCCTCCCTAATCTAAGCTGCTGTTATCTCTGGTCTGGATGACAGCAAAATCTCTGCTAAATGGACCTTTTATGTCCACTCTTGCATCTGTTCTGTTTAAAATTCACATATAATCATGCTACTTCTCTGTGTATGATGAGTCTCACTTTTCCCATGTTTCTTATGAAAATATCCCAGATCTTGGCATATCTCTTGAGACCTTGAACAATCAGCTTTTTGAGACCTCAGATCCTCCTTTGCAGGACTTTCTCCTCAGTCCATTTCTTCTAGCCATGCGGCCATCTTACAGTTTTTGTAGGTGAATATAGAATTCAGTTTTCAAAAACAAGACACTTGTGAGAATGAAAGGAGGCACTATTAATAATGATGCCATGGCAACAGGCTATAACCAGGCAGTCCCAGGCAAACCAAGGTATAAAGTCACCCTACAGCTCTCAGACATGCCACACTCTTTCTAACATCAGTCTTTGAATGTGACATTTTTCCTTATCTGGGATTGTGTTGCCCTTCTTTACATCTCAGCTTTTCTGACTTCACAGGGTAAGTGAAATCCTCTCTTTATACACAGCCAGAGCACCTTCACTTTTTCTAATAATTATAATTGCATTGCAACTGATGTAACTGTTTATGTATCCAACTAGCCTGACCAATCTTCTTGGTCTGCCCAGGACCCAGGGAGTTGCAAGAACATAAGACTTTCAAAGCTAAAACCAGGAAAGTCCCAGATCAGCACTTGAGAATATCATTCCCTCAATGGCAAGGACCACATTTGTCTTGTTTCCCACTGCAACCACAGAATATAGAATAGTTCCCAATAAGTTATAGGTGCTCAAAAGACTTTAGCTGGTTGAATGAATTAAGAAAGAAAGGAATACAATGAAAGCATGATGACTTTCAGATGGGTTAATCAAGGATGCTTTGCATATAAGGTTCCATCTCAGCTTAAAGGATGAGTTATAGTTATAGTATGAGGTTAGGGAAAGAGTATTGTAGACAGGGAGAAAACTTTCACTAGAGCTTCTCCTGTCTTCTCACTACTAAGTGCCACCTGGAAAGGATTTGGAGGTTCTTAACAATGTGATGTAAACGGCTGCTATAATTCAGTGTGTTACCCACTCCAGAAGTACTTGCATTTTTTTTTTTTTTTTTTTTGAGATGGAGTCTTGCTCTGTCGCTCAGGCTGGAGTGTAGTGGCGTGATCTTAGCTTTCTGCAACCTCTCCCTCCTGGGTTCAAGCAATTCTTCTGCCTCAGCCTCCTGAGTAGCTGGGATTACAGGCGTGTTCCACCACACCCAGCTAATTTTTTTGTATTTTTGGAGAGACAGCAATTCACCATATCGGCCAGGCTGGTCTCGAACTCCTGACCCTGTGATCTGGCCGCCTCAGCTTCCCAAAGTGCTGGGATTGCAGATATGAGCCACCATGCCTGGCTGAGTAGTTGCATTTTTAATAAGAAATAGAGCCTCCAGTCAAATGATCATCTCATAATGACAGACATTTTGAACTAGGAATGGAGAACATGGTTTGGGGGTAAGAAACAGAAGTGAGGAGGAAGGCCTACTTTCAGACCGGCCCCAAATGCCTTATCCTGTAGGTGGCTCCCACTCTGCCTGGGTGTCAGACCACAGGGCTGTGGGGTCTGAAAGTACAGTGCAGTGTACAATCACATAAAAATAGTCTGATTAGAGCACCATGGGACAGCAATCTAATTATTTTTTCTCAAGTTTTCCAGACCAATTGGTCTGGGAGAGGTTATTCCTGCCCACTGTGTTTCTGGCATCAGTACTTGGCATCAGATGAGAAGTTTGCACTGGGAGAGATGATACAGTCAGAAAGTCACATTAGAGCTTTCCAATTGGTAAAACGTTGAATAACAACATGTTCAATGTTTCCTTTCGACTATATAAATTCAATAAATGAAAGCCCCAAATTCCTATGAAGACTTCTGACCATTCGATCCATGTTTGTTTCTGAAAATAATAGATTATTAGACACAAAAATGCATTTGAGATTCTAATTTTGTAGATAGGGAAACCAAGACCCAGAAAAGGTAAGAGTTGACCGCATTGTACAGCTTGTTAATGCCACACTGGGACCAGAACTCCACTCTCGCAATTCCAAATGCTGTGTCTTCCCTTCCATACCTGCATTTCATTACGAAAACTTTTTAACATGCCAAAAAATTGAAGAAACTATACAGTGAACACACATGTACTCATGTCTTAGTTCATTTGGGCTGCTATAACAGAGTATCTTGGACAGGCTGACTTAAAAGCAATAGAAATTTATTTCTGATGGTTCTGAAGTCAGGGAGTCCAATGTTAGGGCTCCAGCAACTTCAGTGTCTGGTGAGAGTCCGTTCCTCACAGATGGCACCTTCTCACCATATTCTCACAGGGCGAAAGGGGCAAAGCAGCTCTGTGGGGCCCCTTTTATAAGGATACTAATTCTGTCACTTCACAAGGCCTCATCTCCAAGTACCCTCACATTGGGGATTGGGTTTTAACATATGAATTAAGGGGACATAAGCATTTAGATTGTGGCAACCCACCCCCTCAAATTTACAATTACCATTTTGCTATATTTGCTTTATCAGGTATCTATCCATCCTATTTTTGAAGCATTTTAAAGGAGTTGAAGGCATTAATACCCTTCACCTCTACATACTTAAGCATGAGAATTATTATCTCACATTTGATATTTGCTTTTTTTTTAGGAAAAATTTATACACAGTGAATGAGTTTTGATAAATGCTTGCATCTATATATCTCAAACCCCTATAAAGTACTTTGAGTTTTCCATAAAAATTTCAAAACATGCCACATTTTACTTAAACAATCATCTTAAAGCTGTTTGCTGTTGAAATGTACTTGCTTATATAGAAAACATTTCCACAGGAAACAGATTTGTGTAACATTAGACTATAGCTTTAAAAGCAGGTTCTGTTTTAAAAAGCTGTGTTCAAATACTTAGGAAGTGACTTTATGCAAGTTTTAGTTCATGAAAGATGAAGTCTCAAAGTCAAAGAAATGCGCCCATGTGGGAGAGAAGTGGAGATATTCAAAGGGGATACATGAGGGACACAGAACTTTACAGAAAATGAAGCATTGTTCCCAGCCCGTTACAGACTTGGGCCTCCTCACTCCTCCATCTCCACAGTCTGCATCTCAAAAAGGCAAGTTACCTGGAAATTTCCAACTAGGTGGAGTGTGAGCATAAGCAAATGGGACAAAGCCAGGTGTGGGGGCTCACCCCTGTAATCCCAGCACTTTGGGAGGCTGAGGCGGGCAGATCACAAGGTCAGAAGACTGAGACCATCCTAGCTAACACAGTGACACCCTGTCTCTACTAAAAATACAAAAAATTAGCCAGGTGTGGTGGCATGCACCTGTATTCCCAACTACTTGGGAGGCTGAGGTGGGAGAATCACTTAAACCAGGAGGCAAATGTTGCAGTCAGCCGAGATTGCGCCATTATACTCCAGCCTGGGCGACAGAGTGAGGCTCTGTCCCAAAACAAACAGAGAAAAGAGAAAATGAGACAAGAAAAAGTCACAAGCTCTTTTGCTTCTGCTGTAGGAATGCTCTGTTTGACTATAGTCACCCCCCACCACCTTTTTTTTTTCTTTTTTGCTTCTATGGAAACTAATCAGAAAAGCTAGAGCTGTTTTGAGAGGCAGATGCTAAAGAACGATACTCCACACTCCCTTCACAAGCTCCCTTCCCACACATGCTGCAGGGTGTGCGAGTGCACACACACACACACACACACACACACACACAACTGATTGTACCAAGGAGTCAAAAACAACTGACTTCTCATAGATAAAGCTGTGGGTAACTAGTGGTTCAGTATTGGCTCTAGGCATGATGGACTCTCCCTGGGGAACGCTGTTCCCAACAACTGGGAGACACTTCAAGCACCTTCACTGCCAATGTTTTATGTCCAAAGGTAGAGGCAAGTCATAGAAGGACTTGCTGCAGCCCCTTATAGTAAGCGAATTGACCCCAGCATGGGAAGTCGGCTGGTGGAGAGGATAGTAGCAAGCCCAAAGCTGCCAAAGCCTGCTCCCCAGGTGGCTTCCTAGAGCAGAATTTATGGACAGCAGTAAAATCAGAAAGGGAATGTATTTTACTTTGTTATTTTGTTTGTTTGCTTTTGTTTTTGTTTTTGTTGTTGCTCTGTTGCCCAGGCTAGACTGCAGTGGCACAATTTTGGCTCATTGCAACCTCTGCCTCTTGGGTTCAAGCAATTCTTGTGCCTCAGCCTCCCAAGTAGCTGGGACTACAGGCACATGCTGCCACGCCAGGCTAATTTTTACATTTGTAGTAGAGCCGGGGTTTCTCCATGTTGGCCAGGCTGGTCTCCAACTTCTAAGCTTAGGTGATCCGCCTGCCTCAGCTTCCCGAAGTGTTGAGATGACAGGCATTAGCCACCACACCTGGCCTGTTTTTACTTTTAAAGCAGAGAATGGGAGGGGAGAAAGGATTAAAAGATGGAATATTCTGGAAGTCTTTTCTGTAGGAGCTCCAGAAAACCATTTTTGAGAAAACAGAACATTTCAGTAACAGCTGGGCATTCAGCCAAAGCAGATGGTCCAAAATGAGGAATGGGAGAGCAGTACAAATAAAATCAAGTTGCTGGCTATGGGAGCACCGTGGGAACATGCTAACAGTTGGGTTAGGTGGAAGTCCTTCAATGCTGACCCTGCATTTAAAAGGCATACATTTAGGCTTTCTCTCTTGGCACCTGAGCATGGTCAGCTCTGGAGAGCTGCCTCCACCACTGACTGGTGAAGAAGGTACACTCTTTATTTTTGCCAAAGCCAGTCCAAATGCCCTAATAAAAACCTCTAAGTGATTACCATACAGAAGAAAGTGAATGGTGCCAACTTACTGCAGTCCTGGTAGTTTTCCTAATGATGTGAGAGAGCTAAGCTTGTGATTAGAATTCCAATCACCAGGCAGGATAGGGGGACTCTAGAGCTTTTGGATAGGCCAGGAGCGAAAGACATGAAAACAACAAAGGAACAAATTTAAAAATGAAACAGCACATTAAGATGAACAGGAATGCACATTTTCTATCCCTGATTACAATCAGAGCTGGCTATTTTTAGTGTATTTCTGATGAGTCTACTTCACTGTACTTCATACCAGAATGGCACAATGAGTGGTATTTGCTCTCTATTGGCCAGTAGCTGAAGAGATGAATCTCCATGGAAGTATGTATACAAGGAGTGCTGAGACTGACATATGGTAGATTTTTTTTAACATCTACAAAAACAAACCACTTACACTAATAATATAACATGTATGTGTGTGTGTGTGTATCACACCCATCCATTGAGTTTCAATACTCAACTCTCTTTTGCAAGGAATAAAATATTTTATAGCCAGATAGTCATCCCCAAACTATGATTTATAATGTTTGAGTTTTATCTAGGTGGTTTATGGCACTGAAATAGAAAGGGTGTTAATGAGATCTATGCCAAAACTTTCAGCAGATACAATATTTGATTTCTATTGGAGATAGGTTTGGTTTGGGGAGGGCATTTTTATAAACTCAATCATAGAAAAAAAAAGAGTATCATAACCCAACTCTGCAAATACTTTCTGTATAAGGTAAATACCTTGACAAATCTTACCTCAGCTATGCAGAGAGAACTAGAAATACTTCTTCCAGTGTGAATTTAGAAATTGCAGTTTCCTCAAGAATACACGTTGCATATTGCATCTTCAACTAGTCATCCCCTACTGATTAAATACCTACCATGGGTTTGGTGCTACTGGAAACTCAAAAGAAGACTAAGGCAAGACCTCGTCTTCAAGGTGGCCAATGAATTCACCATCTTAATAAGGGCATGAGAGTAAAGAGTAAGAAACAAACCATTTATTAACAGTCAGGTCTAGGTATAACCAAAGGAATCAGACGACACATGACTTTGAACTAGGGGAGATTATTTGGATTGTAGTCGCTCAAAGATATTTGATCTTGATTCTTTCTGTAAGCAAGTGACTCTTTTTTCCCAGACATTTTAATCTAAGAATGATACCTTTACATTGGAACACCACCAAGTTATTCATATAGCCCCTTAACAATGTGGCTATTGTGCTTACAATGTATACGCTGTGTTTTCATCAAACATACAAGTAATTGAAAAGAAAATCAATAAGATTTATTTTTCTCCTTTTTAGTGACAAGGCTTAATCTATCTCATGCAATCTTTATCACTTAAAGTCAGGCTATTCCTGTCAGTACTTCCTAGATTCTTTAGGGACATGGATAATAACTATAATCTATGGAGCAGTCCTACAGTTAGGTCAGTACAGCCAGTAATTTGCAAGCCTGGTTCTACAATCGCATCTCTTAGCAAAGGAGCTGCCTTGAACTCACTCATCTGTCTGAACCCTGTAGAGACAGATCAACCAACTGGTAACTTTCAGTGAGTTTTCTCATGGCCTTTTGCTGTCTTCAAGTTTGTGGCTTTAGGAGAGACCTTTGGCAAAGTTTTGATTGCTGTGAATACCCTCTTATAACACATCACTTTTCAAAAGGTTTTCACATTCATATGTCTCTTTAATCTTCATGATTTTCTACTAGATTGGGAAGAATTGAGTCTCTTCCCATTTTACCTCTCATGAAAGAGGCTAGTTGAATGTATCGGGTGATGTACAGCCCTTTAGCCATACTATTATGATCACATCAAAGTTTCCAGACCACAGAATTAGAGTCTTATTCTATCTCTTGTGTAAGACATGGACCTTATTTGATTAGTTCTGTTGACAATTATATACAGGCTTTGGGAAAAAAGTTATAAATATTTGAGTTTTTCGTTAGTTCAAAAATTCCATTCAATTCTGACATTATCCTCCTGGAGCTAGCATGAGATCTCATGAGTTAAAGGTCTCAGCTCCACAACAGTGCACCCATGCTATACTCCAATCTCAAATCCTGGCCCACCCGTACTTCTGACCAACTGGCTATAAATTGGGGGTTCTCATCACCCCCGCCTCAGATTCAGCAATTAGCTAGAAAGACTCATAGAAGTCAGGAAGGCATTTTACTTACATTTACCAGTTTATTATAAAGGACACAAGCGAACAGCCAGATGAAGGAACACACAGGGCAAGGTCCAGAAGAGACATGAATACAGGATCTTCTGTCCCTGTGGAGTTGGGGTGCGTCCCCCAGCATGTGGATGTGTTTGGAAAACAACTTGGAAGCTCTCTGAACCTTGATGTTTACAGGCTTTTTTAAATGGAGGTTTCATCATATAGGTGGGATTTGTTAAATCATTGGCCACCCAAGCGCCAGCTACTCCCTCCTCCCCAGAGGTCAGGATAAAGGGGCTGAAATTTGCATCCCTTTAATCATGGTTTGGTCTTTTTGGCTAACAGTACCCATGTTGAAGATAGAGACCACCAGTTATCTCATTAATATAGAAAAGATGCTCATAACTTTAAAGCTTCCAAGCATTTTAGAAGCTGTGTGACAGGAACAAAGGATGAAGACTAAATATTTTTTATTATACCACAGATTTGAATAGACATATATTCAGGAAGACATGCAAATGGCTAATAAGCACATAAATATATGCTCAACATCATTACCCACTGGGAAAATGACAATGAAAACCACAGTGATATACAACTTCACACTCACTAGGATGGCTACAATTAAAAAAAGAAGATGGATAATAACAAGTGTAGGAGAGGATATGGAGAAATTAGAACCCTCACTCACTGCTGATGGGAATGTAAAATGTTGCAGCTACTTTGGAAAATAGGTAGTTTCTTAAGTTGCTAAATATAGGATTACCATATGATCCAGTAATTCCACTTCTAGATATGATCCAAGAGATGGGAAAGCATACATCTACACACAAATTTGCACATGAATGTTCTTATAGCATTATTCACAACAACCAAAAATTGTGAACAACACAAATGTCTACTGCCTGATGAATACAGAAGCAAAATATGGTATAGCCATGCAATGGAATATGATTCAGCAATTAAAAAAAATGAAGTACTGATGCATGCTATAAATCAGATGAGCCTTAAAAACATTATGATTCACATCTGTAATCCCAGCACTTTGGGAGGCCAAGGTGGGCAGATCACCTGAGGTTGGGAGTTCGAGACCAGCCTGACCAACATGGAGAAACACCTTCTCCACTAAAAATAGAAAACTAGCTGGGCTTGGTGGCACATACCTGTAATCCCAGCTGCTCAGTAGGCTGAGGCAGGAGAATCGATTGACCCTGGAAGGCAGAGATTACATTAAGCCGAGATCACGCCATTGCACTCCAGCCTGGGCAACAACAGTGAAACTCCCTCTCAAAAAAACAAAACAACAATAACAAAAAATTATGCTAAATAAAAGAAGATAGTCACAAAAGACTGTATCTTGTATGATTTCATTTATATTTCATATCCGGAATAGGCATCTCTGGAGACGGAAAGTAGATTAGTGACTGCCTGTGGCTAGAGGAAAGGGTAGAGGGAATGGGAAATGATTGGTAATGGGGAATCAATTTATTTTGGGGAAGATAAAAGTGTCTACACGTAGAGAGTGCTGATGGTTGCACAACTGTGAACTCATTAAATTGTATGCTTTGAGTGAATTTTATGGCATGTGCATTGCATCTAAATAAAGATGTTTAGAAAAATCAGCAAATAGTATCACCTGGAGTTGGGCCATCCAGACAACACATAAGTACATCTAAAATTAAGTCTCTAAGCACTGCAATTCTCATTTGCCCTCTGATGAACTTGATGAACTGGAACTTGAAGTCAGTTCTCCTTGTAAATAAACAATGCTGCTGCTGTAAGAGCTAATTGACAGTGTTGTCAGATTGGCTTTGCCAGGGAGCAGGCAGTCATGGTCATCCTGAAATTAACATACAAATTACAATAATAAATTGTATTTGGAGAGTTTTATTTTTCCCTGATTATATAAATAGTCTCTTTCCAGGCAAATAAAATACTTAACGCACTAGAATAATCAACTGCCGCCTAAAATTTTTTAAATGTTTCTTTTCATATAAAAATCAAACTATGAAAAAAATGCAGCGTGCCAGTTTTTTGTTTGTATGTTTTTTGTTTACTCATTTAATGTTTAACAAAGACCTGAATTCTATTTACTAAATTTACTAAGTGTATTGATTTTCTATGGGGTACCGGAACAAAATACTACACACTGAGTGGCTTAAACAACAGAAATTTATCGTGTCACAGTTCAGGAGGATAGAGGTGCAAGATCAAGATATCAGTATGTTAGGTTCCTTCTGAAGGTTGTGAGGGAGAGTCTGTGCTATTCTTCTCTCCTAGCTTCTGGTATTTTCAAGTGTTCCTTGACTTGTAGATGGTGATCTCCCTGTGTCTTCACACAGTGTTCCTTCTCTATGTTCTGTCTCTATGTCTAAATATCCCCTTTTTTATAAAGAAACAGTTACACTGGATTAGGACACATCTAATGACCTCATCTTAACTTGGTCATCTGCAAAGATGCTATTTTCAAATGCAGTCATATTCACAGGTACCAGGGGTTATGACTTCAACATCCTTTGGAGAGACACAATTCAATCTGTAACACTACATCACCTTCTAGGGTTTATAATTTTTTTATATTCTCTTGGTCTAGCTAAACTTACAATTTTAATTAAAGGAATCCATTGTAATGAGGCAAGAATAGATGTTCTCTTAAGATCATCCATGTATTAACTGAAGGTTACATATGTCCCTTTGATTGACTTTGTCATTTTACATCTGGTGACTTTTGATAAACAACCACATAAAAAATCTCCAATGTTCCAAGCTTGCAGAGAAAAAAAAAAAGAAAATGATTATATAATTGGGAAGTTTGATTATCCCCTGGTTTTGTGTCACTTACTTCTAGAACACTCTTTATCGACTGCCAAGAAATGTATGTGTGTTACCATTTCTTTGATCGTCTTGGCCTGCAAATTCAGCATAAAGGGCACAAGGAAAAAACAAACTTACCATTTTCACACAATTATTTATATAAAAAAATAGGACTGGAACCCATTTCTGATCACGATCCTTTTGAACCAATAAAAGGAATTACTAAAAATGTAAGGAGTGATGTTTTTCTTTGGCAATTGGTACTTTGGCTAAAAATAAACCAGTCAAAAATAGAAAGAAAAGAAGATGGGTAAGGTCTATAAGAAACCTAAACAATATTCGTGGGGTCATTTCTAACAGCACATAAACAATTAAATTCACACACACACACACACACACACACACACACATGTGTGTGTGTGTGTGTGAGAGTGTGTGAATTTAAATGTTTATGTTTATGAAAACTTGACTTCAGTTCCCCTCTAGCTATTTCCCATTCCTTTATTCCTTTGGTAACACAACTTCTTGAGGGAAGAGCTATTCCAGTATTTTTATTCACTCATTCTCCCTTGAGGCCTCTCCAATCAGGCTTTTAGCACCTGCACTCTGTTCCAGCCTACCCTTGTGAAGGTCCTGAATCCAGTGGAGGACTCTCAATACACCTCTTACTCACTATCAGTAGCTTGGGCACACTTGATCCATTTCTTCTTGAAACACTTCTTTCAATTGGTTTCCAGAACTCACAAGCTCCTGATTTTCTCCTTCACAGATCTCTTTTTTTCAGTCCTTATTGGGTCCTTCTCATCTCCCTGATCTCTTAACTCTGGAGTGCTTTATACCTTAGTCTTTGGACTCTTTCTTAGATGTACACCCACCTCCTCAATGGTCTTATCCAGAGTCAGGCTTTAAATATCATCTTTTTGTTGCTTACTCCCAAATTTATATCTTTAATTCAAACTTACCTGCTGAACTCCAGATCCCTATATACAACTACCTACGAAATGTCAACACATGGTTATTTTATTGGTGTCTCGATCTTAACATTCCCAAATGTCTTCCCTCAGCCTCACTCTGCCACCCAGGTTGGAGCGCAGTGGCTTGATCATGGCTCATTACAGCCTCAAACTCCCAGGCACAAGTTATCCTCTTGCCCCAGTGCAGGTTATCCTGCTCCCAAGTAGCTGGGACCACAGCCCTGTGCCACCACACTCAGCTAACTTTTTATATTTTTTGTAGATATGGGGTTTATCCATGTTGTCCAGGTTGGTCTTGAACTCCTGAACTCAAGTGATTCTCCCTCCTTGGCCTCCCAAAGTGCTGAGATTACAGGTGGGAGCCACAACACCCAACCTCCAAAACTAAATTATTGATCAGCCCTCTGTATCCTGCTCAAGTCCATCAAAGGCAACTCTCTATTATCCTAGTGTTTTATCCCCAAAAGCTTGGAGTCCCATCTTCCTCTCATATTCCATATGTAATCTATTAGCAAAGTCTGTTGCCTCTACACTTAAAATAGATCTGAGTACTAATTGCTTCTCACCACCTCCCGTCACTACCAAATCTCCATCATTTTTCATCAGAATTTGTACAGATATTTCCTAATGGTTTTTCCTATTTTAGCCTTTGCCACCCTCTTTCTGGCTATTCTCAACACAATAGCCAGAGTGATCCTGAGAAAATGTAAGTCAGAATGAATCATCGCACTTCTCGAAACCCTCCAGTGGTTTGCCAAAATTATTACAGTGGTCTGTAGCTGCCACATCTGTGACCTCCTCCCCCGTATCTCACAGCTGTTATTTTCCACTGCTCTTCTTTATTCAGCTCCTGGCACCCTAGCCCCTTGACATTCTCAGCACATGCCAGGTATGTTCCTGCTTCAGAGCCATTTACATCTGCGAGTCCTTCTGTCTGGAAGGCCATCGCCCCACATGTGGTCATGACTTGTTTCCCCGGCCCCTCAGTCTTTGGTCAAATGGCACCTACTCCATAAGACCTTCCTTGTCCATACTATTCTAAATCACAATTCCCGAGCCTTGGCTTTTATCTCTGCTTTATTTTCTCTGTATCATTTATCATCTGGCATGCAATCTATTTTACTTATTAATTGTTTGCATCCTAGCAGGAAAATGTAAGCTTCTGGGAGACAGGAATATTTGCATGCTTTGTTCATTGCTTTATCATCAGTGCTCAGAAGAATGCCTAATGCATAGTAGGGACTAATTTTAAAAAATGGTATGAATGACTGAATAGTTCTTAATCTTTTCTAATTTCCAGACCTGTGGGCTATTTAAAAATTTGATGAAATTGATGAAAACTTTTTTTAGAGAAAAGTTATACCCACATAATTTGTACTAAAACTCTAAAGCTAATATATCCCTTAAATTTTTCCAGGGACATTTACCACACTCAAGAACTCCTGATTAATCATGGGTGGCTCGGAGGAAGGAACTAAGTATAAAGCCAAACTCTACTATTGTCTGTTGGTTGATTGCTACTGCTTAAATCATGCTGGCCTGCATATTGAGGATAAACGGCACAAGGAGAAAATAAATTTACCATTTTCTTGCAATTATTTATAAGAAAAATAAAACAGGAACTCATTTCTAATCACAATTTTTTTTTTGAACCAGTTAACCGAACTACAGGAATTAAGATCTGTTTATTTTGTTTGAGGACTTAGTTTTGCTAGCAAAATTTTACAAGGGTGAAAATTAATTTTGACCTCTTTAGTATTAGGCCATTCCTGCATTGCTATAAAGAAACACCTGTGAGCGGGTAATTTATAGGAAAAGAGGCTTACTTGGCTCATGGTTCTGCAGGCTGTACAGGAAGCATGGCTCTGGCTTCAGCCTCTGGGAAGGCCCTAGGAAGATTTTACTCATTGTGGAAGGTGAGCTGGGAGGCAGCAAGAGTAAGAGAGTGCCCGGGGAGAGGTGCCACACACTTTTAAATGACCAGATCTCATGCAAACTCAGAGTGAGATCTCACTTACCACAATGGGGATGGCCCAAGCCATTCATGGAGGATCTGCCTTCATGAACCAACTACCTTCCACCAGGTCTATCCTCCAACACTGGGGATTACAATTCAACGTGAAATTGGCGTGAGAGGGCAGGGTGGACAAATATCCAAATTATAACACCTTTGTAGCTTCTGCTCATACTCCTCAAGTTCTTCCATTTCCCTTTCTCTCAGCATCGGAGTGCCTGATTTTATTCAGATGGGGTTCAATTTGATCATGATGGATTTCCAAAGCTCCCCTTCTCTATTCCCATAGTATTTATGTATACGTCACAAACCTTAAAAGGGAAATGCCTACAGGATCATGTTTGAAAGAGGTTTATATAAACATCTAAGAATGAAATTATTTTAATTTCTGCCTTTCCAATTTAAAATTCTGTACTCATCCCCTAAGTAGGTACCCCTATGTGTTCAACAAAATGGCACATTTATTGCTGAGAAGTTCTAAGACAGCAGAATTTTGCCCTCAGCACTTCTTAAGGAAAATGGCCTCCGTGAATTAAGGATTTATGGGTGACCATGCTTCCGCTACAAAGGTTTGAAGATCTGGACTTGCATGCTGGGATCCTGGCTTGATTAAAGGCTGCAGAGAAGCTGATACAGTAAATAGTCTTTGCTATCGGTGGACTCATATTTCCTGCTAGAGATAAACCAAGCTTTGTGCTATAAAGCAATCAGCGAACACCACAGTGGCTGATTCAGCACTCTGCCCCTACTAGGCTGGCACCTACTGTTAGAAATGGCTTCAAAATCATAAATGTTCACTTCGGAGTTATGGGACACGGGGATGAGTTGAATCTATTCCTTCATGCGAACTTTTGGTCACTTTCCCCACATTACGCTAAAAAACAACCTTCTATGGTTTTATTTCTCTGAGTCCTCATTGATGCCATTTAACAGGAAATTCAGCTAAAGCCCCAAGACAAGTATACAGATTTCTTAGAAAACTTGCTTTGCGCTGGTTTAGCAGAGGGAGTGCTTGTATTTTACATACGTGCCCACAAATGTCATCACCAGGGGAGAGAAGCAGTCGTGTGAACAATTCAACCTAATTCATTTATATTTGATTTTGAAATGCACAGTGTGCCTTAGATTCTCAGTAAGTTTTCATGGGGGCGGAAGGGCTAATACTAAGAAAAGCATGTGTTCTTTGAGCTCTTATTGCATAATGGAAGTAAGCAACAAACTGTATCTGACATGCCAGGTGCACACTCAGCTGTTGACACTGGATTAGAGGTTGCCACTCAAAGTGTAGCTCTAGAATAGTAGCATCAACATACCCTAGAAGCTTTTGAAAGGCAGTTTCTGCTGTCCACACCCAGTGAATCAGGATCTTTATTTTAACAAGATCCCCAGCTGATTTATTTGCATAATATCTTTTCTTTCAGAAGAGTTTTTTAAAGCCCTGGTTCTCAAACATGGCTGTGCATTGTGATCACCTGGGGGAGTTTTTAAAACACTGATTGACACCTGGGTCCTCATGTCAGCGTGCCTGATTTTATTGATATAAGATTCAGTTTGATCACGATGCGTTTCCAAAGCTCCCAGGTGGTTGTAAAATGCAGCAGAGTTTGAGAACATCTAGTTTAGAGCAGAACCAGAATGCATCTCGGGCACACGTGAAATGGTTAAGAGCTGACAATTTCTGAAACAGACTTTCAGTTCATTACCTGGCATTCTACCAGCCACAAATTTTTATTTTTGTTTTATCTGCTCATATGTTAGCTGTCTTCTTAATCACCAAAGACAAGTAAGTTATCTCTTTAGCTTATCACTTTTTCTATTTTATCTGCTTATTTGAAAATGATAGATAGCTTTGGTTTATATGGTTATTCTAGACCAGTCAAAAGATTTGCTTAATTGACTCTAATTTTCTAATATGTTTTTAGAGGGAAGAGCATGGTCTAAAGACTGTCATTTAAAGATCTTACCAATGCTATGCAGTAGTTATTCCTATTTATCTTAAAGAAGCAAAAGCTGGGATTTCAAAAATTTAAATAACTGCCTAAATTGTGCAGCTGGTCGTTGGAGAAGCGAAAGGTTGAATCTGGCATTTGAAAAGGCTTTATCTGATTCTTAAAGCCTACGCTTTTCTTTTCCTCCATGCTGTTTCTGGAAAAACTAGCTGTGTATCATTAAGAGCAACTTCAAAAAGACCAATTCTGGTTTATTTTTGTGTAACCTTAAACAGTGTATGCGTAAAATGTGTAGCTTTTTGAAATTTTGTGTAAGCCAGTCCACTAACCATCACTGAGTAAACGTAGTATATGCCCTTAGGTTCTGATTTAAAATAACAACAAACAGACAAAGAAGTTAGGGGAATTGAAAGTGGTTGAAAAGCACAAGGTCTTGAGATGTTTGTTAGGTACCCTGGGTAGAGTAGCTTCGAAGAATTTTCAAGAGGTGGACACTTCACTAAGAGCTGCTGCTCTAGTCAGACTGGAAGGAAGCAATAGAGGAAAGACAAGTTTTAGAAGAAAGGAAAAAGCACTACTATCAGAAATACTAAAAGGTTATTTGAGATTATGTATAGGAGCAGATGGTACAATGTAAAGGACAAATGGATTAACTTGCTGGGAATTTTTGGTGTCCACTTCATAACCAACCATAAAAGGCACTTAACAAAGCAGAGACTTTGTTAAATGATAGCTTCCAGAACATGCCATCTGTGGTCCCTGCCTGTTCCCGTTGCCTGATGAAGACTGGAATTGTTCTGTCTAAAAAAGCAGATTCTTTCATCTGGTGGTTTTCATATCCTTGTGAATTCTTTTCTGAGATTGAATTTGTGTATATCTGAGAAGGACCTTGGCTTGTAAACCCTTTTTCTACCAGTGGCTTCATGTTTCTCCATAGCCTCACACTGAGATTGCTAGCAAAAAGGCAGCTTTGTTGATTTGTTTGTTTACTGGGGATGGGTATATTCTGGCATCATAAAACTTCATACCGAAACCCTAGGGAAGCCAGAAAGGAGACCCTGGTAGGAGACTTCTGGCCCCATGTTCTGATTACCATTTCCTCTTACAATCACCACGTTTCTGTGGAATGCATAGCAGCAGATCTTCCTACCTTCCTATTTTTCCTGTTTCCCAGGTCTCCCTTCAATTTGTCTTAATTTCTCTAACTTCCACTGCCTCCCACTTTGTCTTCACTGGTATCTTGTTATATACCTAGATTCTACCCTTTTTCCTGTTCATTTTAATTAATTAAATTAATTAAATAGATGGAGTCTTGCTATGTTGCTTAAGCTGGTCTCGAACTCTCGGGCTCGAGCCACCCTCCTGCCTTGGCCCCTGGAGTTACTGGTATTCAGGCATGAGCCACCGTGCCCGGCTCTCCTATTCATTTTTTCTTCTCTCATCTTTTCCCCTTTGAATTACCACTCTCCTCCATTATCTTTTTTGATTAAGAAGTTTTCTTTCAACTTATTTGGAATTGTGATGACTAGCCCAGAAGCAAAATTGAAGCTGATTTTTAATAGTATCTATTTATTAAAGATTTTCTAAAATATTTCATTAACAGCAACAATAAATTCCAGGAGGATATTTAAAATACAACGGAGTATGAATGGATCTTCAATTCTGTAGAAACATCATTTAAATATAAATATAACTGCAGAGCAAGAGAAAGTATTCCTTAAATTATCGTGCTTCACAACTAGGAGTGTGCTTTTGGTATTTTTGAGTGGATATATTTTCAGTATGAGGGACTACTGGGCTTTTACAGAAAGTTTGGAATTCTTGGCCCTGACCACTAAATTCCCATAGTGCCAATTGTGTCATTTGACAGTCAAGGACATTTACACAGATTTCCAGATGAAATGGTAAGGTTTATTTTATTGTAGCATTCTTATTTTCTATGTTAAAACTAAAATAGTTTCTTTAAAGCTGTACCATCATTTAGATGGATGCCCCCTAATCATTTGTTCAGATTTTGTATGCTTACTGCAAAATAATTATACAGATATGTCAATGCTGAAGATCAAGTGCCACACAGTTGCTACAAAAGTGGCACATAGAACATTCATCATTCTATTTAAAAGCAAAGGAATTTCTCCTGATTACATGAATGCTATCTTCCTATCCCTTGATTGAACCTCTCCAAGCAAGACTAAGAGTCCATACCTTGCAGTAATTTGTAATGTGAAAAAATATTTTTCTACCTAGGATCTTAATGAAAATTAAAGAAGTGAATGTGGTAAAGCACGTGGAGCCAATTTGAACTCTGGCATTGCCTTGATTATATCTGGAAGATAACTGCCTACCCACCTCCAGTGCCCCAATAACCATAGCTCAGTGACTGTTTTCATGAACTAAGGAATTTGAGATCCTCTGTTAATATTAACACCAGCCTCAAGCATGTCAAAAGTCTCCTAGATGTTTGAATGTAACACTTGCACTTTTCAAGACAGAGGACTTTAGTAAAAACTTTCATGTGGCAATAGTTTTGGAAACAACTTCAAATAAGGCATAATGCAGGGTTTAAGCTAACACTTTAGATAAACCTAAACCCTGAACTGAAGAAAGCAAATGAGTTTGATCATTATTCTTTCTTGTGATAAGCTCTAACCATAAATTATATGCATTTTGTTAGAACACTCCTACAACCATTGAGAACAGAATAAAAGAATAAAAAGAAACAGATTCCTACCATAGCGAGATTCAAGTTAAAAATGAAACACACACACACACACACACACACACTCCAGTTGCAAATGTGATTAAATATGATAAAAACGGGAGCCGAAAGTGACCTCTTTCCCCACATAGGGAGAGTGGTTCTTTGAACTAGAAAGCATTTTGTTGTCTGGTCAAATAGAGCCTAAATGCAATGCTTACCTATAGCCAGGGTGAGAACTCCATGCCTCCACCAGGTCGGTTTATTATTCCCTGCTGTGTCTGGGTTGCAGAAGAGAATAAAGCCTCTTACTTCTATGAGATGAGTCAACCTGCAGTTCACAGTGGCCACATTCCTGGGAAAATAACTTGTCAGGAGAAATGATTAAAGAAGACCATGTTTGACTTCAATGCTGCCCGATTGGTGAATTATATTTTTAGAGCAATCAGTTTAAATCCTACAGATTGAAATTGTGCTGCTCGCTAACTGCCTGGGTGATTTGGCATGAAATTTAATTTGCTTTAACATGCATGGGGGGTAAGCAGAGGGGCGTTAATTTCACATTTGAGAGTTGCTGCAGTACTTTGAAAATAACTAAAATCGTGGCATAATACTTTGCTTTAATTTTTCTTCTTCAAAACAGGCATGATGCTCTGGCTAAACTCAGTACTTTAGTAGGCCAGTTTGGACTGCATTTATCTTTTTTCTCTGATTCTCATTCTTTCTCATTTTAATGTTAATATTAAGTGAGCACGTACCATATGCTAGGCACTTACTTAGTTGATCATCTAGTCAACATTCAGTACATTAATCACTCAATTTTATAGTTGGGGAAAGTTGACAACTACTGACCCTTTCCAGACATTTCCTCTCCTTGCAGGGGCATAGGGGAAGCTCCTCTAAGAGGGTGCTACGTTTTTGTTCTTTCATGTCTGTCTTCCCAGAGTGGAACCCTGATTCACCTTCAGTGTGCCCATTGCAAGAAAGAATTTTGGAATCAAGGGTCATGTTTTTAATATTCTTCTATGTAGAAATCCAGCTTTCAAGTAATATAAGTTAGTCCTCAAAATCATTTCATTTTAAACCTATTTCTCTGATATGAATAAGTCAAGGCTGAGCTAATCTGAAAAATCTGCATGCTGATAATAATAACAACAATAATAAAAATAATAATAAAGTGCTCCCAGTGAATCAATGTCTTGAACCTGCCTAGAGAGCTGAGACCTATAAATGAGCCATTTTTTTTATTGCCTGAGGCTAATGTAATGGATATTGAAAATGCCTTACTACTCTGTCATGTAATCTGTATGTCCCCAACTGATATTTCCACTGGTCAAGGTTCATATTACATGTAAACTCAACTATATTTTGTGATTAGAAAGCTAGTGGGAGTCATTGATTCATGCAATGAGTCTAATGACAACTGTACTTTTTTAGGTAAATGTTATGACAGGACACTCCATCAGCAATAAGAAGTCCTTCACTGGGATCTTTTAGTATATGCTTTGCTTCTAAGAATTGTAAAGGGACGGTTGCTTGGTCCCCAAAAGATCCTTTCTTAGTTTGTCATTTTGCAAGTTTAGTGAATGCTGGCATGATTTATTATTTAATGGATTGCGGAAATATGCCATTTCTTGAAATGATACTCAATGAGTACTGTAAAAGATCTCAGGAGAACTATGTGCTTCATCTAATAAAGCTATTTATTTGAGTTTATTTTAAGACAAATGTATCTTCAGTTGATTCCATTGCATGGAATACCAGGCAATGAAAATATTTTTAACTTCTTCCTGACAGTATATGGTCCCCCACTGTAATTTCCCACAAATTATGTCAGATCTAGAGGTTACTTTGAAAAAATATTGCCAAAAAATATGTTTCTTTTGGGGAAATAGGTTTATTACATCGATTAGGACAGTACATGTATCAGTGCTTGAGAAGACAAAATCTAAATGAGTGTTCAGGAGGTTTAGATGTGAGTATGCCTTCCCCAAGAAACCTAGTACATCTTGTTCCACCAAAATGCTCAGGTCCTCGAGCATCTTTATCATGGCCAGAGCTATCTTGCTCATCAATCATTAGCATTTCCCCTCCATTTAGACATAGATTTAGATTCTCCATTTAGATTCTCAGGCCGCTGATAAATAGCAAGGTAGGTGGCTGGGCATGGTGGCTCATGCCTATAATCTCAGCACTTAGGGAGGCCGCGGTGGGTGGATCACGAGATCAGGAGTTTGAAACCAGTCTGACCAACATCATGAAACCCCATCTCCACTAAAAATACAAGAGTGAGCTGGGCGTGGTGGTGTGCATCTGTAATCCCAGCTACTCAGGAGGCTGAGGCAGGAGAATGGCTTGAACCCGGGAGGCGGAGGTTGTTGTGAGCCAAGATCATGCCATTGCACTCCTGCCTGGGCAACAGAGCAAGACTCTGTCTCAAAAAAAATAGCAAAGTAGGTACTAGGGATGTGAAAGGAGGTAATTTTCAAGCAATAAGGGACACAATTCTGCCATGACAATATAAGAATGAATGAAACAGCCCAAGAACTACTACCATTTTCTATCTTAAAGGACTTATATGGTAGCTTGGGATAAGTACGATGAAATTGTCTTCTCTTGTCAAATAATGGACATACCACTCAGGTTGGAATCTTGTTAACTATTCTCTCCTTTCTGCTAGAACCTATAATATATTGAGCTACCGTATGTCCAATTGCGTTGAATACATTTAAATTTTAAAAATATCTATAACCCAAAAATTACATGTCCCTTAATTGAAGCTCTTTATTCCTTTATGGCACTGTGAGAATCATTCTGAACAAATAGGAGACAGATGTTCTAGACCTACCTCTGCCTCTAACACATTTACCACATGAGCTCATAACAGAGCATCTATATCATTACAAAACAGTGATTTTGCACCACTTCCAGTTTTTGCACTGAGCCGTTGCCAAGATCGAATGAGATAACCCAGGTGAAAGTGCTTTATAAACTCTAATGGCATTATGCTTTGAAAATGTGACATTATTTAGTGCCCTGGAGCAGCAAGGTACTAAATAATATCTTAGTGGCTTGAATTAATACAGCTGCCAAAAGAGCCTAATTTAGGAAATTGCTTAAATGTGAAACAACCTTATTCCGCATGCATTGTTCACTGACACAGGCTCTCCGTGCTCCGGGTTTCAGGAGGTAATCTCAATACTATTGAAGGAGAGGGGTGGTTGCCAGGGCAAATAAAGGCAAATGAGAGAACCGGAGTTTGCGCCTGAGAATTTGGTTAAAGCAGTCAACCACTCACAACTGAGCCTCTTTCTTCTGAACTCGCTTCTTCTTAACCTTCAACTAATGAGCCCCTTGTACTTCTTCAGTTGTGGCACGCTAACTTCAGGAGTACTCCTATCTAAACACTTTATTGAAAGAAACAAATACAAAATTAAAATGTCATCACTGGAGAATATCAGGGGATTGAACTCTAGAAGGGAGTGCGTATGTAGGAGGGAGTTGGTGGGTGAAGATGGGAAGATATACTACAGAGGAGAGGAGGGGGGCGGATGTAATGAAGGTGCTTGACTTGAAAAGGTTTTTTGTCCAATGCCATCATAACCAAATCACTCACCCACTGGAAGTGTAACTAGAAAAGCTCATGAGTCATATGGCCTCCGTTTTCCCTGTGGAAAACAGAGTGCATCTTTCGGGTAGTGTGGATTTCTGGAGACAGAATTTTGAGGGGACCGAGGTACACGTAAACACAGAATCACCAGTGCTGTGAGGATTATGAAAGCAAATGGGATAAGGAGTTTTGAGGGAGTTTTAGAAGAGAAGTCTTAGGGAGGATAGCATTTCTGTAGTTCAAATATTTGAATACATGCCTTGATCATGTGCCGAATGATAGGGACATATATTTCCAATAAAGCATATGGAAGATTTTTTTTTTCTTATAAATAGAGTTGTACTCTGGAAGTGGTGAAGTCTAGATCAGTGTTTCTCAAACTCAGGTGCTAAAGCTGCTGGTCTGGGCCCATACTCTGGCAGTAAGGGTCTGGATAACCCATGCTACTCACTACAGGGCTTCAGTTGTATGCCAGGAGACCTGCTGCCAGGGGTGTTTGGTAAGGGACTGCTGCTCCAGATGAGAAGTTGGGGTGTTTCTTTTACCTCCAAACCACTCTAATACCTTGTACAGGGAGCACGCTTAGTGGTAGGATTCATGGTGTTTGTCTGCCTCCCAATGTCCAGGGCACTGATGTGGGGAGGGTAAGGGGTAGTTTATCACATGAAAAAGCCACTGCCAGTTTCTGTGTTAGTCAGGGTCCATTTGGTAATGAGCCTTCCTAATTGTAGGAGACATCTTTATATGCCTACCACATATCCATTCTCTCTTTTTTTCCTTAGTAATATCACTGTCCAGACTGGCAATATTCTCAGCTAAAAAGCAAAAATGTTGACTCTACAGACTCTCCTCCTGCTAGGAGAAGCCACATGGCATAGTTCTGGCCAATGAGATGTAAGCAGAGGCTGTCTAGGACAAACTGTTTTCTGATAAAAGTCTGCATGCTCCTTTTGCTCTTCTCTTTTCTCTGTCTTGCCTGGAATTTGGGCATAATGTCTGGAGGCTCAGCAATTCTTTTGCAATGATGAGGATGAGAGTTGCATTCTGAGGATGATGGAGATCCAAACTCAACTCCTTTGGGTCACTGTATGAGCCCTATTAGTCTTCTGAACAAATTCCTGCTATGTAAGAACAATAAACATTATACTTATTAAGCTACTTTTTACTGGGTTTTGGCTAACATGCTGTCAGACATAGTCCTCACTGATATTCCAGTGATCATCATGCCTCAAGCAAGCAACCTTTATCGCTTTAGTTTTAGGGAAATGCCGTTTCTCATCAGCGAAGATGCTCCGGTATATATGATTAACTTTTCTTTTTTTGTTACCATTGGACAAATTTTTCTTTCTTTTTTGAACTCTTATGTAATTTTAAAAGTCTTGTTTTCCATGAACATTAAACTAGCACTAGCATTTTTATTTAGGTAGAACGATTTTTACTGTCCAGAGGTTAAATTAATGATACCCCCCAAAAGTAGTCGCCTTCCACAGTCTATATTGCTGGGTAAATAGCACAGCCACATTGTTCACTTTGTTTTATCCAAAAAGATTCCATTTCTTAGCCTGTCCATTTCACTCTTGAAAATAATCACTGTCCTCCCGCTGGGTCCCTCTTTATCCTTGGCAACTGTTATGTCAATTACATAATGGTTTGGCCCTTTTTGGCTTTTGTTTCACTTTGTTTCTTTTCTCTCTCTGCAGAATAGCCTGCAGAGCAATAAGATAGGAAACATGCCCGCTGGGTCTGATTTTCTTCTCGAAAATAGCTTTGACCAATGGTTAGTGATAAAAGAAGTTGGCTCTCTATAGAAGCCAAAAGCCAGGTAAGTGGGTTTAACCTCACATTGGTGCAAAGGTGACTAATGGACAGAAAATGGAATCTGTGTTTGCTTTGAACATTAACAGGGGCAGCAAGACATGGTAAAAACATCATTATACCTAGAGGGAGGTCGTCAAGATTCCAGACTGCCGATTCCAACTGTGAATCCTGAAATTTCTTAGCCTCTCTGGACCTCAGTTATAAAATGAGTGGTCTCCAAGATTTCTCCCAGCCCAAACACCCTGAGCTATTCTCATGCAATAATAAACATTTGTTGTGTACCCATAATGGGCCAGGCACTGTCCCAGCGGTGGAGATGTGGGGATGAGCCATACAGAGAGAAGAAACCAAGGTTTGAGTGTGCAGAAATGGGAGAGAACAGAAGGAAGAACTATCATGGGAAAAAAGATGAATGGGGGGAAATAGAAACAGTAATGAAAATGTACCTGGCCATTTTAATGGCCAGCATCATTGCAGCCATCATTAATCTCACCATCCACAGCTCCCACATATTTTTGTTGATACCATTCATTCAACACTTATCAGTCAGCTGTCTTAGGAAATCTCTTTGGGGGCATATTTCTCGTCTCTTGACTAGTTTGAAAGCATGGAGAGGCCAGGTAATTGTGTATGGCTGAATCAAAATACTTTTTGGTATTAAGTATAAAATAAACCAGACAAGTGCTATGGATCTCCTCAAAAGGCTGGAGACATAACAAGAAGTCATAGAAAGTATTTAATATTTATGGATTGAATTTAACTCCGTGGAAGGTAGAAAGGTGGGTAGGAGAGTTAACTTCAGGCAGACTAACCACTCATAATCAAGCACAAACTGAAAGTCATATGCACCCCTTGAGGACTGCTTAAATTATAGCAAAGAAAAAAGGTCAGTGAATAACTATGATAGAAAACAGTAGTTTTCATTTAATTAGTCCCTGGTATCCGCTCATCACCACAGATTCCTGAAGGCTCACCTTTTTGAATGCCTTGCCAGGAGGTATTCGAAGCAGTTCTTTTTAAATTTTTTTTTTTTTTTGTAAAAAAGGAAGGAAAATAGTCAAAAGGGAAAGGAAAAGGATGAAAAAAGGTGGCCTGGTGTTCTGTAGATGTATTTCAGCAATCTCATATTCTATCTGTATTTGGTATTTATGTTCACGGTGCCCTCTCCTTTTGCACATTTCCGGAGGGCAGGAAGTCTTTTCGATATCCTCATCTCTGACCATGCCTATCACAGAGCTAGGCGCAAAACAGATGCCTCTATAGACAGACTGAATTGACAGATAGATGGAGCCACTTCTTCTGTGCTCCCGGATTCCATGCCGAACCAGTGATGTGGTGGTAGAATATAGGAAAAAGGAGGATCTTGTCAGTATCTTGTTAGTTCTTGATGCCTGCGTGCTAAAGACAGAAGAATCACTATGCCTCTTCTAGTCAAAACCACCTATTTGGCACTCGAGCACTGATAATAAAGGCAGGGTCAGGCTTCCTCCTTTCAAGGACTTGGACAAATTTATAACCTGTTTGATTCACGTAGATAATACCATCAAATCCTTACCTTCATAGATTGTCAACAGCTACTGCCGAACCCAGAACTGTGCTAAGAGAAGCCATCTCTAAAACTGACTTTCTTCTAGACACTTGGTAATACAGGGTGCTCTTAGAACACGGAGGGTAGAGGTTGTACTTATCTTTACATGTGACAGTCAAAGATAAATACAAATCGGGTTGCCTAACTTCTAGTCTGCATGAAGACAGCCTCTGTGGGGGCAGACACTATCTCCTTCCTGTTCATTCCTTAGCTTTGTGAACTGGGAAACATCTATAGCCTTTTTGTACCCCACTTTTGTCATCCAGAAAGTGAGGATACTATGAATACCTATCCACAGGAGCGATGTGAAAAGAAATTCAGTTAATGCTTACTTACAAAGTCCTTAGGACAGTGCCTGGCAAAGAGTAAGCCTTCAATAGTCATTAACCATTGCTTACTAGAGTTTTAGGTTTGCAGAGTGTCTGGCATGTAATAGATATCAAAATATTTTTGCTAAATAAATGTATGAATGAGGTCTATGTCAGTAGTAGTCTATTTAGTCTATTTTTTTTTTTTTGAGACTGAGTTATGCTCTTGTCACTCAGGCTGGAGTGCAATGGCGCGATCTCTGCCCACTGCAAGTTCTGCCTCCTAGGTTCAAGTAATTCTCCTGCCTCACGCTCCTGAGTAGCTGGGATTACAAGTGCCTGCCACCATGGCTGGCTAATTTTTGTAATTTTAGTAGAGACAGGGTTTCACCATGTTGGTCAGGCTGGTCTCAAACTCCTGACCCCTCAGGTGATCCAGCCGCCGTGGCCTCCCAAAGTGTTGGGATTACAGGTGTGAGCCACAGTGCCTGGCCAGTATTCGACTTTTATGTTTAGCTTGTGCATCCTTAAATAAATTTTGAAAAAGTATGTATTTCTTCATATATCTTTCAGTAGATATATAAAATATTATATCCCAAGTCTAACCGGTTGCAAAGGATGCACTTTCTAGTATATTGTATATGTTAACATTGTAAAATAAAACTCTTACATAACTCTTTTAAAATGTAACTAATGAAACAAAAATATCACTGTCATCCATTAAAAAAAATTAAGAGTTTCTTTATAACATTTTCAAGTATTGCTTCATTTTTTTTCCTTTTGGCATTGGGGTTCCCTTTCTATCTTATCACAAAAGTTTACACGAAAGCAATCTATTTTTAGACTTCAACATTTTTATTGCTTTTTAACTCCATTACTCTAGGCTCACTAATTAAAAAAGAAAAAATACCTTCTTGCCTGCTGAGTGTGGTACCTCACGCCTGTAATCTCCAGCACTTCGGGAGGCTGAGGCAGGAGTATCACTTGAGCTCAGGAGTTCAAGACCAGCCTGGGCAGTATGGCAGGACCCTGTCTCCAAAATCGATATCAATCAATCCTTCTATCCATATTAAATTGGATTGATATCATTATTAAAGATATAGTGACCATATGTGTTTAAGTGAATTTTAGGACTCTATTTGGTTCTCTTGAGTTTTTTGTCTATATTTATGCCAATGATACACACAGTCTGTTATGGTTTGGATCTATATCCCCACCCAAACTCATGTTGGGTTGTAATCCCCAGCGCTGGAAGTGAGTCTGGTGGGAAGTGATTGCATCATGGGGATAGATCCTTCATGAATGGGATTAGCACCATCCCTTTGGTGCTGTTCTCATGATAGAGTTCATATGTGATCTAGTTGTTTAAAAGTGTATAGCATCTCCCCCGCTTCCTTCTGCTCTGGCCATGTAAGATGTGCCTGCTTCCCCTTTACCTTCCACAATAATTGTGGTCTCCTGGGGCCTCCCCAGAAGCAGATGCTACTATGCTTCCTCTACAGCCTATGGAGCCGTGAGCCAATTAAACCTCTTTTCTTTATAAATTACCCAGTCACAGGTATTTCTTTATAACAGTGCAAGAATAGACAAATACACTGTCTTAATTATTATAGCTTTTTATTAAGTTATGAAATCTGATGGAGTAAATCTTTTAAGTTTTCTTCAGCATAATCTTGACTCTTCTTTTTTCTGTATTTCCATATAAATTTAGAATCAGATTGCCAATTTCTACCAAAAACACAAGCTATTGTGATTTTGATTGGAATGACATTCAGTCTGTCAGTAAATTTGGGGATAACGAACATCTTAATGAAATTGAATTTTCTTATTACCATTATATATTTCTCCATTATTTGCATCTTTAATTCCTTTCAGCAAAGTTTTATAATTTCTAATGTAGTGGTCTTAAACGCCTCTCACTAAATTTATTCCTAATTATTTTATTGTTTTGAAGTGATTGGAAAAGGTAGTGAAACAAAATATTTAAATTGATACTTAACTTTTTCTGATGAACCTTAAGTTTATATATGCTGAAAAGTTCATTGTGCATTGAGTTATGTCTATGGTAGGTAATACACAACTGATCAAAACCATTAATTTTGATGGATAATTTTGACGCAAAGTGTATTTTTTGAAAATATATATTATAGAGAGGTGGAGGTGGCTATTAGAGTACTTTGATTAAAATAATTGTGAAATTATCTCTTTTGGTAGTACTTGAGAGTTTTTGACACCTCAGAGCAGTGTACTTTAGTAAGACATAGAATAGCTGAGAATTGTGCCTCTATTTTGTAAAATGAGAGAGTGGTAACTTCTACCACAGGAGCATCTCAGACTAATTTTAGATCAGGATACTAATGTAATTTGAGGATCTGGCAATTGTTTTTTTTAAAACTGTCTTGACAGTGTAATCTATGATTAGTCCCTGCATATGTTTAGGGGTTGCATGTAAATGCCCCGGTTATATACATGCTCTTAAGATAAACAATAACGAGTCCTCTAGTGGGAGGACTTGACAGCACCATTTGTCACACACAGTTCAACTTGAATTCAGTTGGTAATTAGGGTGACCATCTGTTTTAGCTAACTGGCCTTATCTCAAGGAAAAATAAACTCTTATCTTTATGACATGAGGCAGTTTTGCAACTTGGAGAAAGGGAAGGGATGAAGGTAGGTTCCTACCCCTGCCACGGAAGTGGTTGATGAGGATGCTCTCTTCCTTGATTACATTTCAAAGAGATGGTTTTCAGGTCCTTGAGAAAGACACTCCTCAGTTGTAAGGCTGGCATGAGGCTTATTTAACTTTGAAAAAAGATTTACATACGTTTCAAAGAGACAGAAAAATAATTTACAAGTTTTCTAAAGCAAGAAAAAGGATTAGGGAGAGGTCTAGTCTCTATTTTCAACAGAGAGAATTATTATTTTTTTCTTTTTTGATTTGTGCTTTCCCTTACACATCTTAGGAAGCCATTCAATCTTCTTGAATCTTTTTCCTCATCTGTAAAAGGGGAGTAATAACACTCTTAACAATTATTTTACATCACACAGGGCCTAAGTAAAGTAACTGTGCAAAACTTACTTGTCATTTTAGATGCTGAAGTTACTAGAAATGAGATATCTTTACTGGTTAATACATGATCTAATATTTAAATGAAATCTAATGTTTGAGTGGAAACTTACGTTTTTAAAAGAGTCCCTCTCTACAAGGCCAACAATCTTTCTGAAGCAAAAATGTGTCAGTTCTGCATTTACCTGTTAGAGTTGAACATTTACTCTCTCTACATGTCTTACCCAAAAGAACCAGTTTTCTGTAAATTTTGTGTACCAATTTCTCTTGTTATCAGTGTTTTCTTGTTCCACTATATTGTTAACAATAAATGTTATGAACTCGGCATGGTGCTGCATACCTGTAATGCCAGCTGCTTGGGAGGCTGAGCTGGGAGGATCTCCTTAGCCCAGGAGTTTGAGGCTTAGGTTTGCTATGTATCAGGACTGTGAATTACCACTGCACCATGGCATTCTAGCTTGGGCATCATAACAAGACCCTGTCTCAAAAAAAAAAAAAAAAAGTCACAGTAAATTCAAGCTGTTCTAATTTACATTAATTAATTCATCTGGATATACTTATATTTTTCAGAAATTGTATTTTTACAAAGACATGTCCTAAATAATTATTTTGGTTTAAAAAATACTGCAAGGTATATTTTAATACAAAAAAATTAATGTAAGTACAAGAAATGAATTTAGCTGTGATGAAAAACAAGCACAGAGATAATTTTTCTTGGCAAATGCTTTTTAAAAACATTAAAAAGGAAAAAAAATGATGCCATTGCTTGAATTCAGAGGTACTTCAATTTGACATATTTGACATATCATGAGATAAAGTACAAGCAAAGCAAAAATAACTAAAAATAACTCCATGATAATGCTAAGTATAAGAATTAAACTGAAGATTGAAAGACTCAGAAATCTCAAGCATGCTACGGGATTTTACCAGCTCTCTGAAATAAAGCTGGGCTCAGTAAATGCTCCGTTGACTGAAACAGTAAGACTGGGCTTTGCTTTTCAGACATGGACTGATCACCTTGTTGGTGATGAATCATTGGTGAGGCCCTAATTACATGAACAATGTGTCAAATCAAAGTTCTCCTCCTCCGTTTGAATGAAGATTTCTGTACTTAGAATTGAGTCCTGCCACATTCTTATAATGGTGCGTGCACATGGATAGCAGGGATACACACCAATAAATTATGTGGCTAGTGTGATTCTGGAAATTACAATGCAAGTTAGAAATTATTCAGAAAGGAATAAAATATTTAAAAGCCCTGTTATAAATCTTAGCCAGGAAATAAATTTTCATGAGACCAGTGATTAACCCAATAGCAAAATGGAATTTATATCAACCATTCATTAATCCCATTTCCCTTCTCCCAACACCATTAATTAAGTGTCTGCTCAATTCCCATTCCTGTGCTACACTTGTGTCGCTTACCCAATTACAGCTAATTTCCTTGCATGCAACGGGAGTGGTAATAGCCTCTAACAGTTGTTGAAATGTGGTTCCTAGCGTTTACTGCAGTGTGTCATCCTTAAATATTCCCTAACATGTTTTCTAGTTCTGTTTCTAAAATCGAGTTTGTGTGGGGAGGACTGCGTTGAATACAGTAAGTGGGTGGTTTCCTTCCTTTCAGGTCCTCGGAGACCCTTATCTGGTTAAGTTTTGCCTCAGGAGAAAGCTGTACCACTGAGAGTGCTAAAAATAACTGTTCTCCTGTCTTGCTGTTTTGCCTATGATTCTCTTGGAGAAAAAGCTTTGGAAAATAAACTTTTGAAGGCGTGTTTTATAAATTGTGTCTACCTGATCACTTCTTCAGAGTTCAATAGGAAAGGTCAATTTTAAAATTAAAGCCTCTGACAAGATGTTCTTTTCTCTCTTCTCCTTTCCCTTTTTAAAACAGTTTACAAAAAAGGAGATGGTGAAGCCTGAAAATATTAAATATAAACTCTTTGCCTTATTTTAGTCATTCCCAAAATGATAAGTGTAATTTCGGTTTGTGTATTCTAAAAGTAAGTTTCCCATGGCCTTCTGTATTATTATTTGAGGGAAAGCAATATTTTGTTTTTTGATGGTGCCCCATTTGTCAGTGGCTCTTAATGATTTACTTGATTTAAGTACTTTGTATCTTCCCTCTGACATTCCCCACACTTTCCTTTCCTCACCCCGGATAATTGATGATCTGTAAATAAACACTTCAAGTCATTAGAGAAGCTCACTATTTAAAATAAGCCTGCAGAGAATCTTTTGTTAAGCAAATAAGCCTTTTAGAATAACAGCTGTTTCTTAAAGCAGAAAGTGTTTCATCTTGTCTAAGCAAGTGAAAGATTCCCTTGATATATGGCTGGGCTCTGGAGGGGAGAACAGGGAGGAAACTCGGGTTTATGATTAGTGATGGGGTTAAGTTCGATAGCAACAGTTCCATTTAGCGGCATTGGCTTAAGCGTGCTCCAACATACTGTAATCCAGTCATCTGTGGGGTTTAGCCTTCATGTAACATCACTTTTTTATTTTTATCTACATACCTGGGCTTTTGCCTCTTCCCTTTCCCCTGTAATTGGAAATGTCATCTCTTTGGGGTTGTTGTCACCATCTTTACCGTATCTATTCAAACATTAATCTCCATACATGAAATACTTCAAAGAAAACCTGTGCAATTCCAGTCAACTCAAATATCCAGTTGTTTCTAACATGAAATTCAAGGGACTGCTTCAAAGCCACCTGGAGAGCAGCTTTAGTTCCATTAAAGTGTGGGTAGTAGGCACCCACTCTTCCCTGTTGACATGCTGACAGTGTGGCGCTGAATAAAACACAACCCCTTAGCCTTTCACAGCTTATATTTTAAAGGTTGCAAAATAATCTTGTTTCGTCAAATCTGGCAATAGTTTTTTTTTTAATTATTTTTACATGATTTTTTAAAACTGTACTCCTCAAAATGAGTGGACGCATATAAGCTCGTTATATCTTTACATTTTAGCAAAAGCATTGTGTCTTTTGTCTACATCATGATAATTTGTGTTTTTTGGGAAAAAAATATCTGTTATGGTCCTCCTAGCATTTCTAATTTCTAAAATCATTTTGGCCTGTAGATACTTTTTAAAAAAGATGCTCTCTAAATACAAGGAACATAAGAAGATTGTGTAACTGCTTTCATAAATGAAAAACTCACACTTACCATTGTAATCTGAGAGGAAATAATGGTTTAATTAGTTTTTAGATAAAAAGATTTTTGCAATCAGACTGTGTTTGTAATGGCATTTATAAAACAATTTTCCCCTACAGTAACACTGTAATTAAGACTTTCGATGAAATTGTCAGAGGAGAAGTGTGCATTTTTCCCCCTGTGGTTTGCTGTTATGCTGGCCCCGTGGGGCCTGCTGCTCTCCTGCACCAGGCTTGCACTAATGCCCACTAATGCCCCGTAATTGTGTTTCACTTCCTCTAATTAAACTGACAGGGAACTCGAATTGCTGTCACTTACCTTACTGATAGGGAAGGTAATGGGATTAAATTGTGGCGATTCCTGCGCAGAACACTTAACCTCCCAAACAAATGCCCCCTTCAGGGAAGGTCTAAGGACTTCTGGGGTTCTGGTTTCACCTCTTGAGCAATGGAATATGTGAGTTAGAAAGGTCACAAAGAATATCTTCTTCAGAGGTGCGCTCCTCTGAACAGCAACTCCTGAAGATTTTAATGCCTATTACAGGAGTAAAACATTTCTGAGGCCCAGCAGAAGTTGGAAAAGCAGGGTTAATTAAGTCAGACAGATTTATTTATCACTGTCTGTGCCTTCGTACATGCATTGATTTCTTTTCTTAAAGGTGTGCTGTGGTCGTTGTGGTGGTGGTGTGTGTATGTGTGCATTTGGGTGTATAAAGTATTTCACAGGCACGTTTGCATATTTGAGAACTTTTTTTAAGGGGCAAATTCAAGGGCTGGTGTGTGCCCTACAGATCACCTTTTGAGATCAGCAGATGGAGCCAATGAATGGCACATGGTTATTTACGATAGGCTCTCCACATTGGTGGTAGTGCTGTGAATCCCCCAGATATTGGATCAGCTGTACTAAAAAATACCTCCTCAACTCCATTTCCTTGCCTCTTTTTTCTTACTCTGTTGCTGTCGGTGCAGTGTATCAAATCCCTCAGGCATATTGCTGTGAGCCCTGAATATCTGAGACAGGTCTCAGTTAATTTAGAAATTTTGTTTTGCCAAGGTCGAGGATGTACGGCTGTGACACCACCTCAGCAGGTCCTGATGACATGTACCCAAGGTGGTCAGGGCACAGCTTGATTTTATACATTTTAGGGAGACATGAGACATCAATCAATATATGACAGATGCACCTTGTTTCCATTGGTTCCATGCAGAAAAGTGGGACAACTGGAAGCGGAGGTGGGGGGGGCGCTTCCAAGTCACAGGTAGGTGAGAGACAAACGGTTGCTTTTTTTTTTTTTTTTTTTTTTGAGTTTCTGATTAGCTTTTCCAAAGGAGGCAATTAGATGTACATCTATCTCGATGAGCAGGGAGATGGCTTTGAATAGAATGGGTGGCAGGTGTGCTTTAGGCAGTTCTCAGTTTGACTTTTCACTTTAGGTGAGTGATTTTGGGGCCCCAAGATTTATTTTACTTTCACACTGCATAGAAAAATGAAAAAAACACTTCATCACCACACTGTTTTTCTCTTCTATTCTTGGTACTGCTGAACTAGAGTATACAATGCAGTGTTGTAGAGACTGCGCAAATTCGCCCAGGTTTGGGACCCCCGACTGACTAATCTTGTAAGCACAGGCAAATTTCTTAAGGCCGCTGAAACTCCATTTATGCATTGATAAAAAGAAGCTTGAAAGTTTGGGGTTATTGCTGAGGTGGGAGAAAATGTATGTAAGTCACCTGGACAGGAGCAGACATTCATTTAATGATAGCAGTTATTATTATCTTAAGATGTTTAAAACTTTATTAGATTTTTTTTTTTTTTTGGCCAGCAGCTACACTATGACCAATATCTAGATGCAAACTGAAAAGTTGGTTGAGCATTCAGCGCTTTATAAATAGCTTTATTTGTGGTAAGAACCAGCATTGTGATTAACTTTTTATTTATTTATTTTTTAACTTATACATCCTGCTTGGAATGGTGTGAAAAAATGTTTAGGGATGTCAAAATAATATAGTTTTTAAAAAAGAGGTAAGTATTCAATATCAGCTCTATTAGCTAGTAGGAATTACATTCTCTTTTTTCCTGTGATTTTTTGTTTGTTTTTTGTTTTTATCATTCAACTGAGTAGGACATCAGAAATAGTAGCATCTGCTCTATTGAGATTCATGGCAACTTGTTAATTTCAGATGGGACTGTGTTTAGATGTGACTCTTAGCAGTTGAGTTCCAAGATATTTATCAGTTTGCTCAGACTGTTATCGTCATAATTTAGAAATCCACATTACCAAATAAATGCATGCAAAAATTGACTTCAGAAAGCTTGACACATTCATAGGAAGATATTCCTGCGGCAGATATCACACAATATCAATTTAGAATTTGATTGAACCTCAGAGGCCATATCAATGTCACAGGCTGTTTTGGCATGTATTTGCATTTAAGTTCTGAATTTCTCCCCGTCCTGTCTATGTGATCTTTACCATTTTTAGACTTTTAGCATGTGCAAAGAGAGATTATAAACTACTACTCAAGTTATGGGTTGCCCTGAGGATTAAAATGAAATAAGGCATTGAAAATATTCTGTAGACTGGCAAATGTTGTCTACATTTTAGCTAGCTAGATTTTAAATTATTAGTAGTAATAGGGTGCCCGTAGAGGACAGAAATTGTCTCATGTGGTAAACCTAATTCCCATCATATAATCTTCTTTCTATAAATTTTCATATGAATGTGCCAAATTTGGAAAATTGAATGCACTATACACAGATTTTATTTTTTTAACCATTTTTGCTTCAGTTTAGAAAGCAGGCCTATGTGGGTACAAAAAGTCCACCTTAACACAAACGCCTGTGAAAAGTTTCTGATTAGTCCGATTGATCTATTTTGTGCACAGATTTATTCTTAAGCCACTTACATGATACAGATGTTCTGGGAGATGTCAGATTTTCCTTTTGTGACACCAAACTCCAAATTTAGGGACATAGTCTAAATATCTCTAACTGTTTTTAGCAGCCTGTTTTCAGTGGCTGATAGGTTTGTCATTTTTAGCAAAAAAGAAAAGAAAATGAAAAAAGTGTATGTATATATATGTGTGTGTGTGTATATATATATGTATGTGCATATATATATATGTGTACATATATATATATAGTATATGTATTTGGCAAGCCTAGACTAGTGGGTGGGAATGAGAAATGATGGTAGTATAACTGGTGAAATTTGGAGATGTCAGGTCAGCTGGGTGACTGTGCTCCAGGATGTTGCAGTACAATTTTCTTGAACCTATGTCTAAAGCCATAGGGTTAGTCAGCTCAGAGCAATACTTTGAAGAACAGGCTCAGAAAGTTTATTTTCACTGTATAGAGCATTTTATATTTCCTACAACCCCCTTAAGCTTCCAAAGAAGGGCAGATAATCCCACCATCTTATTCTTATCTTTTTATACCTGTGCAAGTTATTGTGAACTAAGATGTTAAACATTTCAGGTTATTTTGCTGCAAAGGATATATTTCTCCCCCACCATTTTCAATATCTAAACATTTAGAAAGGACATTTATTTATTTATTTAAAAATTTTTTCGGCCTCTCAAAGGCTTTTATTATCAACATCATCATTACTTAGGGAGGAGCCTTTTGGGGACTTAAAAGCACTTATTATCTATAAAAAGTAATTTCATATTCATGCACAAAATTCCCAATTGGCAGATTTAGGTCCATAAAAGAAAGGAAAAAAAATTTGTAGTTCTATAAATTATCAGGAATAAAATAGCATTTCTCCTTGCCTTGTTATAAGGAAAGGACATTTAAAAATAAGGCAGGCATTTCTTAAAGAGATAAATTTCTCTGTATGTTAGAAAGTTGGGGTAATATGCATAGTCTTTGATCTAGTAATCCGCTTCTAGGACCCTGTTCTACAAGTACTCACCCAAGCATGCAAGAATGTACATATAAAGATGCCCACTGCCTTATTATTTGTAAAAGGAAAATATTGAAATTGTGGTAGGCAGAAAAGTGGCTTTCCCAGGATATCCATGTACTAACCCCTGGAACCCATGAATATGTTACCTTATATGAAAAAGGAATTTTACAGATGTGTTTAAGGTTAAAGACCTTGAAATGGGTAGAGTATCTGGGATTATCAGGTGGATCTAATTTAATCATTTGAGTCTTTAAAGGTAGAAAATCTTTCCTGGCTAGAGTCAGAGAGAGACGGAGCTACAGAAGCACAGCCAGAGAGATGCTAAATTGCTAGCTTTGAAGATGGAAAGGAGTATGAGCCAAGAAAGTGGGCTGTTTTCAGAAGAAGGAAAAGGCAAGGAAACAGATTCTCTTCTAGCACCTCCAGAAAGGAGTGTACCCCTGACTGCACCCTGATTTTAGTGCAATAGGATTTCTGACCTACAGTACTATAAGACAATATATTTGTGTTACCGTAAGCCACTAAGTCTGGTAATTTGTTATGACAGCAATAGAAAACTAATTTGGCAACACAGATGCTAAACTATAGGGAAACACTTAAATGATAGCTCACTCCAAACAGCAAGTTTCATGAATTCACAAGAAAAGGTTGAGGCATTTATGTCATTTATGTTGTACTGCCATGAAACCTAGAAGAATGTTGGTGAACTCCTGCTAAGGGAAAGAAGTAGGAGAACTCAGTGCAGACGTTGTGTCCCATTTCAGGGAAATAATATTGTATACGAATGCATTTGAGTGTGGTGTGTGCATGCACTGTGAATAGTGAAATATTACCAATAATTTCAGGGCAGGAAGGGCTGTGTGTTTGTGGAAAGTGGGGAGCCACCTTTTGCTTTATTCACGTAAGTTCAAAATGTTTAATATCTACTGTTGCATAACTTTAAATACTATTTTTTAATATTGAGGAAAAAATAGCCATAATAAGACCAAGTCAATGCTGATTCATTGACAACTGGTATGAAGACTTTGGTATGTCACCTTGACCAAGGAGGACTTAGAATGGAGAAGAAAAAGCTTTAAAATTATCTAGTTCTAACACCTTGCTTTAGAGATAAGAAAGGTGGGATCTAATACAGTTCAGTGACTTGTCTGGCCTCACAGAAAGACAAAGAAGCAAAATGGGAAGTAAGATGAAGATATTCTGACTTTTCACTATACCACACAACGACTTGCTCATATATGCTACTGAAACGGAAAAGAAATACCTTTTCTCACTTATCACTAGGTTCATGGATGAGGCTCCTGTAACAAAAGGCAGATGAGTTAGAGGAAGGCATACAAATGTGTTTAGTAGGTTTTACATGACACAAGAAGCTTCATAAAGAAATGAAGACCCAATGAAATACGTAAACCTACGCATTTTTTGATGCTGGGTTTAATGATGACATAAATAGCGGTGGAGAAGAATGATTGGGCAATAATGATATGATCTAATAGTAAGAAACTGAAGGAAACAGCAAGACCTGTTTCTCAGATTCTTCTCTCTGTGTCTGGATCTTCAGAGATAAGAATGTTCTTTCCCTTCAGGTTTAGGCAGGGTACTTCTCAAATGAGGGTCATATGACTTGGTTGCGGGGAGAAATTCAAGGAGAAGGTGAGAGTGATCTTCCTGCTTCTGCAGGTTTCTCAAATGCCAAGGTGCCATATTTTGAGGTAGCATGTCCTGAACGCCATCATTAAACAGCAAAAGCTATATGCCTGTCACATGGTAGGCATTCAGATGAATTGTCCAAAATACGGCCAATTCTGATTTTAACATTTACCTGTAGTGGTCATTGTCAGCAAATATGTATCAGATATCAACTATGTGGTAGTGAAGGCATTAACAATATAAAGATAATGGTGACATGGTAGTATTATGAATAGCATGGACAAAGGAACTGCAATTATGGGATGAGAGGAACGATGGTAGAAAGATGCATGAAGTGCAGTGTGGACACATGCACACACACACAAAGGAACAAATCATGTTTGAGGAAATACGGGATTTTTTTTTTACAAAGAAGATAATATTTGAATGAGATCATCAATAAATAGATGAAGAGAGAATGGGGAGCATTGTAGGTACCAACACAGTGGTCGATGTTATTGAATAAAATGATGGAGGGAATTTTGGCAGTGAGAATGCCACGTGGAAGAGCCTAAAGGCATGAAAGCACAGTCTATTTGAGCAACGGAAGTGGAAGGTAAGGTTGAAGAGCAAACCTAAAGTCAAATTGCCCAGGACCTTCTTGGACTTACCTTGTAGATGATAGATTGGTATTGGAGGATGTTAGGCAGGTGAGTGAAGTAATGCATACTTATTATAGACAATGAATAAATAATGGACTAGATTTTCACAGTGAAACTGGTGACAAAAAATTATATAAAATAGCTGGCCTAATACTTTTTCAGCTCCAAACTTGATTGAACTAATAATAAGGTGATCATGAAACTTGTCATTCAAATCGAAGCACTTTGTAGAGCAAAAGGAGACGTTATTTTCAATTATGCAAGAACAATAGAAGTGAATTGGAAGGTATCATCTCCCTCCCTATGAAACAAATTTATGCAGATGTGAGATGATTGGATTTATGGATGATAATTAGCTGGCAGGTGGATATTTGAGAACTCCTAAACATGTGGCCAATCCACGGACTCTCATGAAAATATAGGATGGATGCTGTGGAACCCCAGACCCTCTCCAGTATGACTTTTACTCATTGTCTTAAGTCAGCCTCAAATTTACATTTTTTCAATAATATATTTATTTAGGGTCACAAATCCCCAAGCAAGTTCCATTTTTAGAAAAGTGTTTTTTGTTTTTAACTGTTAGCTACTTTGGCCCTGATGTAGCAAAGGTTGCTCTTTCCTAAAATTTCTCTGTCCTTCCTAAAGAATTAATGGGACTTGAGTGTAGAATCTGGATTCCATCCTGGGCTTATCTCTCAGTCTTTGAACCTTGAACATATTTGTTAATGTCTTTGGGCTGTAAAATGTTTATCATATGGGTATGTCCTAAGGATTAAATAAACAATCAAGGTCAAGTGTTTGACACAAAGCAGACACCCAAAAAATAGACATTGCCTTTATTTCATATCTTTTCATTGGGAAAACAGCTTTTTTTTTTTTTTGGAGTCATATTGCTTCTCAGTCAGTGTGCATTGTATCATAGCATTTGTCTTACTATATTTTAATTGCTTTAAAAATTATATCTCATTTGTTAAGCCAGTGGTTCTCAAGTGGGGACAATTTTGCTTCCCCCTTCCCCAGGACATTTAGCAATGTCTGGAGATTTGGTGGATTGTCGTACCTGGGGGAAAGATACACTGGAATCTGGTTAGCAGAGACCAGGGAGGCTGCCAAATAGACTACAGTGCCTGCCTAGGGTAGCCGTCCACAACAAAGTATTACCCAGCCCAAAATGTCAGTAGCGGTGAACTGGGAAACCAAGCTTCAAACTGTAACGCCCTGCAGGTCGTGACCATGATTGTCTTGCCGTGGCCCAGTGCCTAGCAAGTGACCATTACATGAGTCTCAATGTTAACTGGTGGAGTGAATGAATAGGACCAATGGTTTATCCATGATTCAGCATTGCATGTATTTCTTCACTCTGTTTAGTCAACAGATAGGTGGTTTCCATGGTATCTCAAGCACAGACCTACCAGCTGCTTGTTTGAAGTACCAGGAATATTAAACCTGAGCTCTGAAAGGGACACCACTAAGAAAATATTACCCATAAGGGGATAGATATCATATAGTTACCTAAAATACTTTAAGTTTCTTAATCAAAAGCGCCTGTAAGCTTTCACATAGCATACAGAAGTCCCATTTTTTACCCGAATTAAACTGTGAGAGAGCATAGATTAAATTTGTCTCCGGATGCTTACTGAAATAAGGAATGTGTGAGGATCAGTAAGAAGGGGGCTTTCCTTTGTTTTATGTATTTATTTACTTCCTTCTATTTAATTATTTTGCATCCTATAGTGGCCAATTTTTAATAAGAGACGTAAGACTCTTGGAGAAGCTTGAGAAAGCCTGAGGAAGCCAGCCTGGCATTCAGAGCAGGAAATCTGCTCCTGGGCTTGGGAAATTTCTTTTCTAATTGTTGGATGAGATGGTGCTCTTTCATTATTCAGACAAACTGATTGAAATGGGTCTTGTGCTGTGAAATACTGAAAAGCTTTCTGAGAAGTCACACGAGAGCTTTCTGGAGGCTGTCACACCCCCCTACCTGCCCTCATCTCAACTTTCTTAAACTCCTCATGGCCTAATTGGTAATGTCATCAAACCTCAACAAACCATTGCTCTGGTTTTCCTGTGACACCATGTCTTAGTTTACTAGGGCTACCATAACAAAATACCACAGACTGGGATCCTTTTTTTTAAAGAAAGATTTCAACTTTTATTTTTGATTCAGGGCTGCAGGTACAGGTTTGTTGCATGGATAGATTATATGATGCTAAGGTTCGGCCTGCAGGTCCCATCATCCAGGCAGTAAACATAATACTCAGTAGGCAGTTCTTCGGTCCTCCCCTGCTTCCTCTCTTTCCACCCTCGTAGTCCCTAGTATCTCTTGTTTCCATCTTTGTGTACCTTATGTTTAGCTCTCACTTACAAGTGAAAACATGTGGTTTTTGGTATCTGTTTCTGTGTTAATTTCTTATAATAATGGCCACCAGCTGTATCCATGTTGCTGAAAGGAACATGATTTTGTTCTTTTTATGGCTGTGCAGTATTCCATGTACCACACCTTTAACCAGTTTTCATGGGTACCTAGCTTGAGTCCGTGTCTTTGCTGTTGTGAATAAGATAGAGACTTCAACAACTTCAATCTCCAGAATTGTGAGAAATTTATTTCCTCACAATTCTGGAGATTGGAAGTCTGAGATCAAGAAGTCATCAGGGTTGGTTTCTTCTGAGACCTCTGTCCTTAACTTGGAGATGCCCATCATCTCCCTCTGCCTTCACACTGTCTTTCCTGTGCATGCATGTATGCGTGCATGTGTGCGTGCGTGTGTGCGTATGTGTGTGTGTGTGTAACACAGTGTGGGTATCCTAATCTCTTCTTTAAGGATACCAGTCATATTGGATTAGGGCTGACATCATTAGGACTAAAGATCTCTTTTTAACTTAGTTACCTATTTAAAGGCTGTATCCCCAAATATAGTCACATTCTGAGGTCTTAGGGATTTGCACTTCACCATGTGAATTTGAGGGCTGGGGAGACAGAACTTAGCCCACATCACACCTCTACCAGGATTCAACATTACATAGGTGCCCAGGAAGCATTGATGGAGTGATCTATTGTTTGAAATGGAATGTGGTGGCAGTCCCCCTCAGCCCAGCTGATGGGATTTGCAGCCTGCAGATTCTTCCCCAACCCACTCCTTCTACCCCTGGAGCCACTGTGCTTAAGAAAACAAAATTGTGATACTCAGACTGTGTTTAATGTTTTCATTAGGTTGGAAGTTCTTTCATTGTTTTCCATTTAGCAGGCTTTGGTTAATCACAGGAGAAAGGAAGCAAGGGAGACGAGAGGGTTGGGATAGCCTTGGGGAAGGCACAGGGCTCTGGAGGGAAAAGGGCCTTCCCAGGAGGTAGGGATTTCTGTGGAGCTCTCTGGATAGGGAAGCGAGAGGAAGGGAAGTATACAGCTTGGTTCTCATAAACCTGGCTTTGTGTTTGTTTACATGTAGGCTGTGGGGAGAGGGGTGGATTGCCAGGAAACTTTGAGCTTGGCCCCAGTCTGGCT
This sequence comes from Cebus imitator, assembly GCF_001604975.1. Classification (NCBI taxonomy): domain Eukaryota; kingdom Metazoa; phylum Chordata; class Mammalia; order Primates; family Cebidae; genus Cebus; species Cebus imitator. The sequence goes on from NW_016107415.1 coordinate 3,191,486, forward strand.
TCTGCACAGGTAATGAAAGGATTTGAACCTGTAACATGGTGATCCACCGTCAAGTCAGACTTACAGCTGGTTTTACTCAGGACTTTCTACTCCCTTTTGATTCCTGGTTTCTGACTTCCCTTTTTGACTTCCTATGAGTACCTCCTATTTCAGTAGTAGTAATGGGATCTCTGGCCAGTTCTATTCCCTTGGTAGCTCCTACTTTGGATTTACCACAACACACAGAAGCTCCAGGGTAACTAGTTTCCAGAATGACAGCCATTTTAGGTCACTCCTTCATTAAGAACCTGTGTGCCAGCTACTGAACTTAGTAGACATGCCAGCAAACTAGACGGATGAAGTTCCTAATTGAAGTTTATAGGCTAATGGTAGAAACAGGAAAAAAAAAAAAAAAAGACAAGTAAACTGTCTATGTAAGGTCCTTCTTAATTTTATTAGTGTTTTAGCAGGGAACTTCTGGAGTCATTACAAATGAGTTATAATATTTAATGATAGATAGATAGATCTTTAGATTTTGCATGATGGTGAAAAGGACATTTAGAAAAGAGATGTTTTTCTTGCGGTTCAGACCCAGCTCTGGAGGCTGCGACCTTCCGAAGTGTGTATAAGTGATTAGCAGTTCCCCTTGAGGACTCCCCATCAGTGTGGGGCAGACATGGAAAGCCTGCTGAATCTGGCTTTCTAATTTCTGCAAGTCCATCCTTTCCTCAACATACCAAGTGAAGGTGACTGAAATAGAATCCACTCTTGGTGCTTGGGGGATCTCCTTCTGGCAGTTACAGGTGCTCAGTTTGATTAAAATCATCAGTGAGGTATGTTCACTACTGATTTCATTACCCATGTAGAGGACTGAAAAGGAAGAATCAGGCCCTAGCATTTGCTCCCCATCCTTCCCCAGTAGAAGCTGTCACAGTTATCAGAGCTTCAATTCCTCATGACTGGACTATATAAGTGAAATATCAGGGTCTGTGTCTGGTTCTTCTTTTTCATTTGCCTCATATATGAGTTATGTCATGAATGGATTTTAACTTGGTGAAAGTTTCACAAGTGTTAAATATTACTCAGATGCTCAAAGATTTCCAAATGGCAAGTCTTGGTAAATCCAAATCCAGCCTATAAAACAATATATTCTCCCTAGACATTCAATCCATCTGTCTTCCATTTATCCATAGTTTAGATGCTTGGCACTGTGCCTTTCCTTAGGAAGCTTACTATCACAAGAGGAAAAGATCAGGGTAAGGAATTTGCTTATTGGATAACATTTTCATGCAAGACTCAGAGATAGACATGTTGTATGCATTATCTTATTTAATTTTTACCATAACCTTGGGTTAAGCATTATTTTCACCACTCTCTAGATGAGAACTGAGATTCAGCGAGTTTAGGAAAATTGCTCAGCCTCACACAATTAAGCAGCTAAGTCTGTGTCTGCTTCAAAAACTCTGAAGCAAGGGAAAGCATCAGGAAGAGCCTGAAGGTTGAGGAAGTGGGAAGACTGGAAATTGCATTTGCATTGTGATTTTACATAAAAAGGTAAAATGAGATAACATTGATTTATTTATCAAAACATAATCTTCCCCTGCCCTAGTCTTAGTGTCATAGGAGGCTAAGATGAAGCACTATGGCTTTGCATGGCTACATATGGCCAGATAGGTAGCTATGGATGCAAGTAAGCAGGTTGGTATGAGATTCTGAAAGAAATGAGATTTAGAATTTATCTTCCTCAATGGTCTACGGTCCCATCTCTCATCTATTGCCAAGGGAAACCTGGCCTTAACATTTTGGCTCCCAAATTTAATGTCACTATAAGACTTTATTGAACAAGGGAAACTCCTTTTTAGGGTATTGTGCCTGACACTGGGAGGTGTGGTGGGAGATGTGGTCTTTCCCTGACATAGTTTATACTCTGTCTCCTGGGAGAGTACCTGCTTATAAATAACAGAGAAGGGATAATATCAGATGAACTTGCACACACACAAACACACACACACACACTCTCTCTCTCATTCATTCATATACACATATATTCAAATATGATCACATTTTTATTTTACTCGACTGTGTTGTATATACAATTGACAAATGCATCATCAACAGTTTAGGAGTTATTCTCAACCTACTCCAATAGTTTCTTATACTGAGTGTTAAAAATCCGGTTTTCCATAGGGCTGATGACATAATTAGAAGGAACAGTAGTTCATTCAGCTCAGCTTATTCTGAGTGAATAGAGAAACTTCAAGAACCCACCTTTAGCCCTACTCCTACCTTTTCTTTCTTTTCTTTTCTTTCTTTCTTTTTCTTTTCTTTTTTCTTTTTTTTTTTTTTTTTTTGAGACACAGTTTCGCTCTTTGGTTTTGTTGCTCTGGAGTGCAATGGCGCGATCTCGGCTCACCGCAACGTCTGCCTCCCAGGTTCAAGCAATTCTCCTGCCTCCGCTTCTTCCGAATAACTGGAATTACAGGGATGTGCTGTCACACCTGGCTAATTTTTTTGTATTTTTAGTAGAGACGGGGTTTCTCCATGTTGGTTAGGTTGGTCTTGAACTCCCGACCTCAGGTAATCCACCTGCCTCAGCCTCCCAAAGTGTTGGGATTACAGGTGTGAGCCACCACGCTCACCCTACTCCTACATTTTTCATCAGGGCTTGGAAGACAGCAAATAGCTACAGCCAGGTATCTGACTATGTGGGATGTGGGGTGAGACCCCTCGGTGCCAGCTTTCCCCAGGAAGGATATTCAGGGATTTGTCTGAGAGGGATGCCACTGCCCGATATCAGAAAGGACTGATCTGTTGTGGTATCAGGAAGGAAATTCCGTGTAGGCTGTGAGCTCAGGGAGATGGAGGATTTTATCTTGGCTGTAGAGGATGCTTCAGGATGGGGAAGAGGGCAGATGTGGGATATAGGAGATTATTATGAGGTGCACAGAGAAACTCTTCTTCTTGATGGCTGGGGCATAATTGCAAGGGAACAGAAGGGCTGGGACCATGGGAAGAAGAACTTGGGAGTACATTTTCAGAAAATGTTAGGAAATCAGCATAGTGTAGACAGGTTTACCAGCAGAAGCTCTGAAATATTGCCTGGATCAGGATTCTGTTTTTTTGGTTTTATTTTTGTAAACTTGCAAAAGTTTCTTAAGCTCTTTATGCCTTAGTAAGATCAGCAGTCACTTTTATCTCTTTGTCCATCATCTCAGCTAACCTTATTTGATGTCTGCATGTGGGTATGACAATAACAGGCAAAGAATTTGGGAAGCTGGTATAGCTTTTTCTTTTGTTGTGCGGGGACTGTTTTGAAAGTCGTTACAGGGTATGCCTAGTCTATATTGTTTTAGTTTTTCAGAAAGTATGGCTTTTCTCTTCTAATTAAGTGGCTTCATTTAGAATCTCATGTTTTTTAGATAGAGTGACTAATTCACTGGGAATTAAGCAGAATTGCATTAATTGTGGATTTTGGCTCTATGTCAGGTGTATTTCCAGTAAATGGTTGCAAGAATTCAGTTCCCAAATTAGATTAAACAATGGAATTTCAAAAGAGATATGAAAATACAGATTCCTAGGCCACAGTTGGAGAGACTGATTAATCAAATGATTACTTGCTTTGGAAACCATTGAACTATCCTCCTGTTTCAAGGATTTATCTATAATTTAACAATGTTTATTAAAATGGAAAATTTACTTGCCCTACGCTAGAGATTTGGAAACAGAGTCTTTTGGCAAAGGGACCAGGAGCCTGCGTGTGTCATAACTATCTCATATTCACAGTTTTTAGCCTATGGACTATTGAGTCTAAGATTCTCCTATTTATTTTCTCATTTTTTAGCCACCATTTATCACTATTTAACCAGCAGCACCCTGAGGACTTAATTTACCTGAAAGTTTTCATTAGCAGTCATTCACCAATGTCTTGCATTGTTAGAGATGTACTTTTGGGAAGAGATGTTGCTCTTCTGGATTTCTAAGTACACAGAGAGGAACTGAGCAACTCTCAGCCACCCCCCAGGACTCTGAGGAGGCCTTGGAGGTCAGGAGCCAGCAGTGGGGACTCAAGTCTCTCCCAAGAAGTCTCTTCCAATTTTGGCTGTTCAGCCTCTTTCACCTTCAACCAAAGACTTCGTATTATGATAAGAATCCAGCGAAATGTGAGATACAGAATTTGAAAAGGTATAAGCTTCTAGGATTATAACCCAGGCAAGGGGTTTTGTTGAGTGTATTTTATTTTGTTTTTGTTTTTTTCTTTCCCTATGACTGGTCTGGAGAGAATGCAATGCACTTCTTAAGATTCCACGCAGACTTAGCAAACTTGCAGTTAGATCCCAGCACAGGGAGGAAGATCTCAGCGTCTGACTGGATGTAATATGCATTCTCAAGTCTCCCCCTACATAGACACAGTGTACACTACAGAGAGCAAAGTGTAATTTTAAGAACCTTGTAATTCTTTACAAATTAACACAGCAGATGGTGTTTATGGGAGCCACATAGTGAGAAATATTTGGGACGATGTGAGACATGTGTTCCAGGGTTTCGGCCTGCTTTCTACTTAGTTTAATTTTTAACTGTCATGCTACAAAAATTCCATTTTGCCTCATAAAGTTTTCATTGGTTCCAAGTGTGAGGGAGTGCCCCAGGAGATAGTACTAGTCTGACAGATTCCAAGCATGCTCCGTGAGGTCCCTGATTCACCTAGGCCTGAGGAGTGCCAGTGGCTTGCTCCTTCGTGTTCAGGAGGTGGTAGTCTCCTGGGTGTTGGTGCTGGGAAGGGGGCAGCCTGGCCTTCCCCCAGCTTAGAAATCTGTTTGGGAAGTGGAGGAAGAGCAAATAGCTTGATAAGCTTTGCCCAAAGAAAGCAAGAGACAACATAAGTGGGCTAACAGGAAGGTTAGCAGCTCTAGATTGGGGTTTATTAGTGTGGAAATAGCTACAATGTTTCTTTGGGTCAATATTTTGACTGTCCATATAATTAAAAAGAAGACATGATTCTCTGCTAGTTCCCTTATAATGTTAAGAATTAAAGTGCTTGAGACCTGTGTGTTTGCTTTGAAGACAGTGCAGCCATCTTGGAGGGGGACATAAAAGGGAGAAAACTAAGCGAGGGATTAAAAGGTGGGGCTGCCAGAGTGGACAGGAAGAAGTCATCCTCACAGGCTTTGGCAAAGGCGAAGAGAGGTCAGAGTTGATTCGGGCAGGCAAAACAGCCCTGGCTCTGGCACTGGAATGGAGATACCTTTGGGAATCCCTAGGACGCAAAGAGTTCTTGGGGCTCCCAAACGTTGTATTTCTTCTGCCCACTGGCACCCACATGTCTTCCTCACTTTCCTTTGCTGTGGGGCTGGCAGTGAGAAAGGTCTCAGGTGTTCTCAAGTACATCCTGCCTCTGTGTTCCATTAAGCGTTCTTCTCATCTCTTCGAAGCACCATTTGATCAAATCTGTTCTCTTTCGGTTCCTACTGTTTTCAAGTTTATCTACTCCCACCTGTCACTACTTTGATAAAAGCCATTTACTCTTTGTACTTCTTCTTCCAAGGGTATATACATCTTAATCCTATGCATATAATCAAAAGCTTTGGCTCCTTGGAATTTCCATCTTTTTCCTGCACAGGGGAGGTATTTGAGCAGGGAAGAAAGAGAATGAGTGTAGAAAGTGTAAAAAGAGGATGAAACTAGGCAACAATATGACGCCACCATTGATGAAGACACAACAGGCCACCAATTCCACCTTGGCACCTACCTTGTCTCCAAAGACCTGCATCATTTAATTAAGCCAAGCAGCTAGAATACTAATTACTCCATTCATAGCCAATACATATTTATAGGTACATATCTATATATATTTCTAATTTACTTAGCACCTTTTCTGTGTATAGCACTGTGCCAGAACCTTCAGAATTTCGAGGAAATGTAATGGTCTGACACTTTCCTGTCCTTGGGCGACTGTGCCTTTAATTGGAAATTATATGTGTGTGTGTATATATATATATATATATATATATACACACACACACACACATATATATATACATATATATATATACACACACACACTCATGACAAATTTCTGAACACTACAGGATTGTAATGATGCAGCTTATGCTATTTGTATACCATGTGACATCGGAAATTCAATGAACAATGCAAGAGGTTTGCACAATATATAATGATTTCCTTGGTGAGAATCATTTATGAAGAACCAAATCAGTGGGTAGAGATGGCTATAGGCACACAGAAGAGGCTGGGTTTCTGTGAACTGGGAGGTCAGGGAAGGGGTGATGGAGGAATTACAACGTGAACGGGCTCTCGATAGAAAGAATGGTAAATGAGGCGCAGGGAGGCCAAGGCTGTGGGTCCCCACATAGGCATACTTCCCATAAATTAAGGCAACCCTTTGCCTGAATGTTTTCTGATTTCTGTGAATTCTCAGCAATGAGGACCCAGTTATTGACCTCTTTTTGAGATGGTAGAAAATGCCAGGCTCTAGGGATTCTTTAGGTGTTGAAAGCTTTAACTATAGCTGAGTGGTTTGGGGAATATGCATTTAAAAATGAAATGGAACTTTAAATTTCATTGAAATTTAAATTATTTATTCGGTTTGGGTATGAGTGTGTGTATGTGTGTATAAAATCAATGGGAATTTGCACTTTGCCTTGACTACTTTCATCTCGACTGTAAAGATGAAATGGCATTTTTTAGCAGTTTGCTCAGTTCATGGTCTCTTACAGGCTTAGAGGGGATATGTAGTTAATTAACCCCAGCTTTTAGTAATCACCCAAGTTGGGGTCAGGGAGGGGTGGCACTATGAAAAATGTCTTTTATGCAGGGTTGCCTGGCAAGTAATCACTGAGGACTACACCTGTGTTGATAAAATAAATCAAGGAGTAAGAACTGTAACCTTACACAGGTGCCAACCACTTCCTATGGCTTTGATCAGCAAATTGCGAAGTGGGTGAAATTTATTTTTAGGACTCCATATTTTCCAAATCATCTATCCCTTTCATACCTGCTGCCTATCACCAGATGCCTACTTGGGCCATCTATCTTTCTATGTATAAACAAGCATTTTCTGAGTATGTCTTAAGAGTTTCATTCTGAGTTCTTTGGGATAAAAGCAGGCATGTTCTACCACAAAAAACCTGGGATCTATTCTGCAGCCCCACAAAAACTTACTTGGTATCACCAGGTAGTATACTGTAAATATATGCACTGTTTGGCACATTACCTACATGAGGGATATGGTCAGAGGAGGGGGATTTTGAGCTTTTCTTTGAAGAATGGGTAGAACCTGACTAGGTGAATTGTGAGTTAGAAAAGGAATGGCTCCTTTCAGCCAGGTAATCAATGTGAGCCTATAAAGAAGCAGGAAGTTTGTGAGTTGCTGAGAAAATACAAATAGATTAGAATTAGACCACTATGAGAGGGAGACCAGACTCTGAGGCCTAAAATGTAGGCCCAAGGAAAAAAAAACCAGAATTACCATTTGACACAGCAATTCCATTACTGGGTATATACCTAAAGGAATATAAATCATTCTACCACAAAGACACATGCACTAATATGTTTATTGCAGCACTATTCACAATAGCAAAGACAGGGACTCAACCTAAATGCCCATCAATGTGTTACATACACCATGAAATACTATGCAGTCACAAAAAAGAATAAGATTATGTCCTTTGCAGCAACATGGATGGAGCTGGAGGCCATTATCCTTAGCAAACTAATGCAGGAACAGAAAACCAAATACCACATGTTCTCACTTATAAGTAGGAGCTAAATAACAAGAACACATAGACACAAAGAGGGGAACAACGGAAGTTGGGGTCTACTTGCAGATGGGAAGAAGGAGAGGATCAGCTTAGTACCTAGTGATAAAATATTTTTTTTTTGAGCCAGAGTCTCTGTTGCCCAGCCTGAAGTGCAGTGGCATGATCTCGGCTTACTGCAACATCCACCTCCTGGGTTCAAGCGATTCTCTGCTCAGCCTCCCGAGTAGCTGAGATTACATGGACGTGCCCCAACGCCTGACTAATTTTTTGTGTTTTTAGTAGAGAAGGGATTTCACTGTGTTAGCCAGGATAACCTCGTGATCCACCCACCTTGTCCTCCCAAAGTGCTGGGATTACAGGCATGAGCCGCTGCACCCGGCAAAATAATTCTTATATAAGTAAACTCATGCCACAACATGTCTGCACTGTTTGGCACACTACCTGAATGAAGGATGTGGTGTGACACGTGTGTGTGACACAAAACATGTGTCACACAAAATCCTTGCGACGCGAGTTTACCAATATAAGAAACCTGCACATGTACCCTCAAACCTAAAAGTTAAAAGAAAAAAGATTAAAAAAATAGGACTTCAGTAAAATCTAAATAAGAATTGATGAATACTAAGCTGAGGAAGTTAAAGCTTGTTCTTAGCAGATCATACTGATGATGAGGGAATGCAATCAACAGAGGATGCTGTGGCATTGAAGATCTCCACTGGGATGGGTGAATGTCATGGAAAGAGAGATTTGAGGAACAGTATGAATCCTTATAGACTTTTTTGGTGGGCAGTTTCTCAAGGTTAGTGAGTAACTGGATTTAGGGGAGAACTATGATATTAAGAGTTAAGGCTGGGTCAGTAATTAGTGCTAGAGAAAACCCTGTGAATGAACCTGGATGCCCTGCCAAGACGTCAACCCCACGCAGTGCTCCAGACCTTGCCTGAGGTCTCCCCCGACCTCCACCACTCTGCTTTCAAATTATTGTGGCTTCGTATTTTAAGATCTCTGATTTAATAAGACCCCTTCTTTGTAACTGACAGAAATGCTACACTAACAAACATGGAGGCATTTATTAACTCATGGCACCAGGTAACCCATGGACAGATACTTAACGGCTTTAGGTGCAACTGGATTCAAAAGGCCAAGTGTTTCATTCATTGACTTAGAAAAATTAATTGAATACCTGTTACATTCCAGGCACTACTCCAGGATCTAAGGAGATAATGACAAGCAAAACAATTATTTTATAAGTTAGTGTGTTTTATACACGGAATGTTTGTGTCCCCTCAAAATTCAAATGTTGAAACCTCCATTGTGGTGGTATTTGGAGGTGGAGGCCTTTGATAAGTGATTGTGTCATGAAGGTGGAGGTCTCATGAATGGGATTAGTGGAGCCTTTGATAAGTGATTATATCATGAGGGTGGCGATCTCTCGAATGGAATTAGCGCCCTTGTAAAAGAGACCCCAGAGGACTTCCTTGTCCCCTTAGCCATGTAAACACACAGAAAGAACACAGCCTTCCAGGAATAAGAAGTGGGCCCTCACCAGACACAGAGGACTGCCAATGCTTTCATCTAGGACTTTGCAGCCTCCAGAAATGTGAGAAATAAATTCCTGTTGTCATAAGCCACCCAGACTATGGTACTTTTGTGAGAGCAGCTCAAATGAACTATTCATAAGAGTACGTAATGGAAAATGCGAACCATTTTGATATGACTCCAAAAGCTGACTCTTTTCTTCTCCTTCTTCCTCTTCCCTTAAATTTATTTTTCTCCAATTCCTCATCCCTGTCTTGCCGCAGTTTCTCTCATAATTTCTCCCTCCTGTCTCTTTCTTCGTTTTCCTCTGCCCTTCTTTCTCCCGCTCCTTCTTTCAGCTGTGCTTCTCTTTTTGTGGAATCTGCTTTTGGAGACTCCCTAAGTAGTTCAAGGTTAATCTACTACCAGTTTATCAATCTCAGTGGGAAAATATGCCTCCCTCCTAATAATTCTTCCTACCACCTGTGATTCTACTGCTGATTCTCACGGGTTTGGATATTATTATAAGTTTGTTCTCTGCCCTCAGAGTCTTGGTTGGGAGTTAAGAAGGCTGCTACTAAAATAACACAGGTGGGTTGATGGGGGGATGAGAACAGGGGCTAATCTCCCTGAACCAGTCCTGCTTTGGGCACCGTCCAAGGCATATCCTGAGGTTGCTCCACTCCTGGGTAGGGCCTGGAAGTATCACCAGTATTATTGCATATTCTTGCAATATACATTGATTATTTCCTTGAAAATAAATGTAGTCTGGCAGAAAAGAGTCAGAGATACATGAATGTTTCCCTGTCCACCTTTACCTCCTTCCTATCCCTACCACTGCTTCAGACACCAAGGAAGCCCCGGGTTGTGATGTGGTCAGAGGATCCTGATGATCATTTTGCTTTGTGGCCACTGTTGAACTTTCATCCATTCTAAAGAGATACTGCCAGTTTTTTTTTAGAGAAATGTCCTTAGCTTGTGAAAAGGTATATTTTGAAAGGTTCACATGCTCCAACTATTATATTATACATAATATAAAGATATTATGAAATGTTCAAGGTTCTATAAATAATGGTGCTGTTTGTAATAAGGATCTGATTTCTTTATGCAGGGTTTGAGGGTAGGTGGACGACTCTCTAAAAATGATAATGTGACTGCTGGATCAATACATGATTTTTCCTTCTCCCCCCTGTTGTCTAAATCACAGGTTTAAATGACAGCAGACTGTGTTGGAGATAGAGTGCATGGCATATTATTGCTTTCTGCCATTCTGATGATTTTGACTTCCACTTTTTTCAAATGACAACAATTTGAAGACAGGGCATTTGATTAGCTCCTGAAACATCCAATATATTAGAGTCACAGCTACACAATATGTTGAAGATTCCTTATACATTCAGTCACGTGTACAGGTCCCTTCAGGGGAAGGAAGGAAGTGGTAAACATCTGCCTTCTTACAAGCATGGCCTACATATTAATACAGCGCCCTGAAACCTGGTTGATGCACAACCATGGACCCAATGGAAGCACCAAGATGGGAGATTTATATTCCCAGGGCTTCCATGAGAGACCCCCAGAACTGGATTATGTGTTTAGGGTAGGATGAGGGGCTGGGAGGGGAATCGCCTTTAAATAAATACTCATTTTCAGAGATTTATAAATGAATAATTCTTATTGCTTTTTGTTTTATAAGGGGTCAGAATTCAGCATGTTGATATAAATCCATTACAAACATCTTCAGAATTTCAGAAGGGGTGATGGGTATTCATACAGTAAGAGAGTAGGGTGGGGATCCTTATCCAAAGTGGGCCAAAGGAGGGGACTTTATTTTGCAAACGGGCAAAGAGCAGTGTTATTAAAAAGAAATTTTTGAAATAAAATACTGTTCCTTTTCTGAAGATTAATTGTAAAAATAGAAATTTCTATCAATTGCCTAATCCTTCTGTTTAAGGATAAACTGGAAATATGAAGGTCTTCAAGATAATATCTGATACTTTAGATAACTGGACTTGAATTGAGAGCCAGAGGATGGGAGAAGAAAAGACCTATTAAAAATCCGAGTCAGGAAATTTATTCCCTTCACTCTCCTCAATTCAAGCCATGGATCTACCCCAAATGTGTTTTGTAAAATAATGCTCAAAGACTAAAACAAATAAAGTTTAATAAACATGCACCTCCCTAGCACAACAGATGGCAACTAGGGAAGGTGCCCACAGCAATGTGGAGAGTACTCCCGCCTGGATTCTTTTTTTAATAATGATATTTATTAAATGGCTATCTCTATTACACACTCATTCTCTGCCAGTAAAGATAAAGGAGAAAAGGGGAGGAGGTTCAAAAGAGCCATCCAAAGTCTATGACAAAAAGTGACAGAGGAAATACACCTCAAAGTGAGATTTTATTGGTAGCCTTTGAAGAGAAACACACGAAACCATAAAATCATAGAACCCTGGAAGTTAGAGAAGGGAGATCGTTTAGATACGGAATGGAAAAAGCCCTGGCTGAGAGGTTGGAGGTGCTGGTCAGATACTAATGAACCAGGTGATCATAATCAGTCACTTCATCTCTCTAGACCTTGATGTCCTTATCTTTGAGGGGAATGAGGGGGCGAGCAAGGAAAGACAGCTGGCATTGACCGAGTTAACTCTGCTGGGTAGGTACTGGCCAAAAACATTACGGGGCCCATCTCTTTTTATGCTCACAATAATTCCATAAAGCAAGCACTTAGCCACGTTTTAGAGATGAGAAAAATTTCAACTGCCTGTCAATTCCCAGCCCTTTCTGCAGTGCTATGACTGTTTCCCTGTAAAAGGGAAGGACAGTTACAGGCTCTTGGTGGTTTTTCTGATTCTCATATTTCACAATTCCATAATTCATCCCTGGCCCTTTCATTCTACAGATGATAAGTCTGGAGTCTAGAGAATTTCCCAGGTCACTTAGGTGGTTATTGGCAGAGAGTGATTACAACTAATTGGCTTTTGTTTCCTTCTGTTCAGCAAAAACGGAATAATTAGATGACTGACTTAACACCACATATTTTGCCTTTATTATTAGGTGATGATGACAAAATAAATACTTAGATCTGCCTTCACTTCAGTTTGTTAAACTACTTCTAATTTGTAGACCCTGGAGGGTCAGAGATGGAGAGCTAGGTAAGGCTTCTGGTTGATTCTCAGGGAACTAGAATGTGCTTGTGATGATCAAATCCTTAGTTACTTGACAAATATGACCCAGAACCTACTGTGTAAAAGACTAAACTGGAGATTCTGCCCCTTATTTCACCTCTTAGAAACACCTCAGACTAGTTACGTATTTAAAATGAATTGCCCCAAATATTCCTTCTTTAGAGAGAGAGAGAACTTTTTCTTTAGGGATTCCAGTTTTTGGCAAGGTTTATGTACATTATCTCCCTGGATGGAGACAGCAGAAGGACAGGTAATCCAAAAATAGTTCCTATGTAGTTTCTAAATCAATTCTTTCATTGTTTTTCCACAGCAAAAATACTTTCCTAATTACCCTGAATAGTCTTAATGTCTTTTATTGTTTCTAGCACGTTGACATTGTGATTGATCGTCCTGCTAACCTTGTGAAGAAGACAGAGCATATATTAGGCTATCCATTGTGCTTATGACAAAACTCAGACTTTTTAAAAAAGCAGGGGGTAAATGGCTAATCCAGGATCGTGGGGGCTAATAATAGGGAGCTGACACTAGGAGGCAAGTCTCCTCTCCTCTTTTCCTCCCTCTCCACTAGCCTCATTGCTCTCTCCCTTCCTCCTCCTCCAACTCTTTCTCTGTCTCTGTCTATCTCTTTCTCTCTTTTCCTCGCTCTGCCTCACTCTCAGTGGCTGGCTTCCCGTCCAGTTTAAACTGATGAATTTAGAATTATGGCCACATTTAGACATACAGAGCTGAGGAAAGTGGGACGTAATGGCTTCCAGGTCCCCATTGACTGTGCAGAGCTGAGTGTTGACAAGCTACTATTGTTATTCCTGCACAAATACCTTATTTTTAAAAAATTGGAACTAAGAAACGGCCAGTGAATTGACTATCCCATCCAGTGGCCCAAATTTCCTAAACCCCAATCCTTATTTTAACATTCCCCAGCCTTCATGTACAGCGACAACAAATATGGCACCCAAGTCAACTGCATTTCTGAATTGTTTTCAGCCAAAGACTTTGAGGTTGGAAAAAACCCAGGATCACAAATATTACACAAACTGAATCTGAACAAGAGTGACATGGAATGACTAATATTCCCAGAGATTCTCTGGACTTGCAGATCAAAATACCATCAGTAGTAATGACACTATAAAAAGAAGCGCTCATAAAAATAAGTTGTCTCTGTAGCTAGTCAAGCTGATCTCTTCACATCATGGAGAAAAAGCTGGCTCATTTCACCATTGCCCTCCCAGAGCTCATCTTGCCTTCTTGTCTACATGACTTTCTTTTTGCCAGTCAAAGTGCCTCTCTCTTTCCTATTCTAATCTTACCCATGGCTTAAGGTCCAGCTAATTTTCTCTTTCCTCTGTGAGATTTCTTGACTTCCCAAAGGCAATGTCTTCTCCCTCTTCTGAGCAACTCAGTCATGGAGAGTGCTAATCTCTGCACAGTTGTTGGTCTTGTTAGCCTTGTGTTCTGGTCTACTCCCCTGTATCGGGAGCTCTTTGATGGTGAGAATCATGACTATCGCTTTTAATGTATTCCCCACAGTGACTATCAGGATGCATCTCATCTAAGGGATGTGTGTTTTACAGTTGCAGGATACTGATGCCAGGAGGAATACAGATCCCACATGTTGCCCTTCTGCTCACAGAATGGGGCAACCAAGCATCCCACATGTGTCTGTAACAATCCCCAGTTACAATCTTAAACATGACTGTTTTCCCTGGGGGTAGGGTTGTCAGATTTAGCACCTAAAAATACAGGATGCCCAGTTAATGTGAATTTTAGATAAACAATAATTTTTAGAGAATGAATATATCCCCTATTTTTTAAAGTTTAAAATGTCATCTGATGCCACATTTGCACAACTCACAGTATTCGCCCTACCCTAATCCTAGCCCTACTGGATTCTGTCTTTATTTAAATTTTTGATCTTTTCACATGGATTTCTTTGCATTCGTTTTGATTTTTTAAAATATTACATTAGTCTGGGTGCAGTGCCTCACACCTGTAATCCCAGTACGTTGGGAAGCTGAGGCAGGCAGATCACAAGGTCAGGAGTTCAAAACCAGCCTCGCCAATATGGTGAAACCCCATCTCTACTAAAAATACAAAAAAATAAATAAATAAATAGCTGGGCTTGGTGGCGCATGCCTGTAATCCCAGCTACTCCGGAGGCTAAGGCAGGAGAATTGCTTGAACCCGGGAGGCAGAGGTTGCAGTGAGCTGAGATTATGCCACTGTGCTCCACCCTAGGTGACAGAGCAAGACACTGTCTCAAATACACACACACACACACACACACACACATACATACAAAACATTAAAATATTATTTATCTTGATGACTGAGTTCCTTGGTGCCACCTTAAATTTTAGGTCTAAATTATACTCCCCCTCTCCCTTTCACTCTCTTCATACCAGTCCCAGGCCCATTTGATCCTCATTCTTCTCATCTGAAAAATAGTTACATAATATGGCACTGGCAGGATGGAATGAGCCCAGAGCCTACCATTTACCTTCACTTAGTCATTATTTTTTGTATCTGATATGTTTCAAATTTTTCTTTTTACTTTGAAAAGTTTTGTAACCTACCCTCCATCTGTTGGAGCCACATTTTAATCCAAACTCATATCTTTTAATTTTCTGAAGTAAGTTTTATTATTCTAATAAATGAAAAGGCCATAGGAAATCATGATTTTTCAGAATTATCATGGTCCAGAGCTCCACAAAGGTGCCCTGTATTTTGATGGCAGACAACCTACTTGCAAGGAGAGAACCAAACAGAAAAGGAATAGCCTTTGGCTGCTGAATTTGTGGCACATCTGAACTTGGAGAGGCAGAGCATTGAAGCCACACTCGCTGTGCAACCATATTCCCTTGAAAGATAGAGCAGCACGTTAGTCTCCTCCATATACTTTTGTTTTCTTGGAGCTATTTGTAGGCTGATATTTCAAAGTTGTAAAATGTTAGCCACTGTATTTTAAGCTCTTTCTACTTACAAACCTTAATGTCTACATCTGCAAGAGTGAGTGTATGAGTTTAGGGAGCGGGAAAGGATGATGGGGACTTGTAGGGTTTCAGAAGGCTAAAAATATATGCACATATGCCTTGGTTTGGGCTTTTTAATGAAAACCCTATAGGGCTGTGCATCAGACGTTTGCTCAGAAAAAAATAGTTAATTAAGCAAGTAGCCGAGAAGAGTGATTACTTTAAACCCAGCTATGGAGAGCTGGTGTGTGTGTGTCAGCCTTCTGTGTCCAGGATTTTGTCATGGAAAGAGAACATTTAGAAACCTGTTGGATGGTAATTTTTATGCATTGCCAAATCATGTTATCCCATTAGGCACAACTTATGATCTGGGATCACATTTTATCATATATGCCAATTACTACAGAGACCTATATGATTTTACAGAGACTGAGTAGGCCACAAGAATTGACTTGCCACCAGCATTATAAATAAATCAATCTGTAGCGTTTGACTAAAATTCAGATAATTTAATCGATTTGACAAGGTTTTTGAAAACATTTATCTTTTAAGGGGAAGATAATTTTCATCCATAAAGTTTATAGAGCTTTCCATCCATGGGAATCTTGTTGCTCTTTTAAAAAGACAATTTTTTTTTCTGTTGAGTTTTAATTGTTTTTCCGTACCCAGCAAAAAAAAGAAGAAAAAGAAAAGAAATAGGAAACCAGTGAAACTTCCAAGTGAATAATTTATTAAAGAAGACTTTTTTTCCCCTCTGTCTCTGCCTGTTACAGTCATAAGGGAAATTTTCCTCACGACCTCAAGCTGTGGGTTGCTTATTATCGTTTTTAGCATTCTACTACATGACAGAGCAGAGATTAGCAAGACTATATTTTCTAGTAAAGCATCTCTTTTGAATTTGGTACAGAAGTTGCAATATGGCTTAAAAATATTGGTATAAAATTCTGAATTCTGGTGATTTACTTAAAATCCTTTTCTATGTAATTTTAACTACCTCAATTATCTTCTATTCTGAAATGTCCTTACACAATATAAACACACAAAGCATTTGTATTTGAGGGCAAAACCAAAACATTCTTGTTGTATTTACTTAACTGCTAAGCGTCTAGAGGAGAAGGGACAAAAATTTGTGTGGAGTTGAATATGGACGTATGTGTAACCATCCCAAAAATGTATTGGTTTTATCAATTTTAATTCTTATTTCAGGAAAAACAACTTTAAAGGCTAAATCATGTTATTAATTATATATTGAAAATAATCTTTTTTTAAAAAGTGGTTGAATTTGACATCTCATGTTTTCCTGATTTTTTTGAACTTTTAATGTCTCTAACATTGAATGTTCTAAATCAGTAATTATTTCTTTTTTCTTAATAGACTGGAAGAAAAGAAAAAGGAGATCCTCTCAACATTGCGATTGATAAGATGACTAAAAAAACAAGAGATCTAAGGAGACAGGTACTATTTTTTACTTTTACTTTAAGTCCATGATACTTAGCAGTGAGTTCCAACAATGTCCTTTTCCAGGGTGTCTTCTTGGAGCTGATGTTCAGTGTTCAGGTTGTTATTCTTTATAACATCTACATATACAAAAAAAAAAAANAAAAAAAAAAAAAAGAGCCATTTGCAAGCAAGGAAACAAGCCCTGAACAGGTCTGTTCTAACCCTAACCCTAACCCTAACCCTAACCCTAACCCTAACCCTGCCCAGACCTAATCTGTCCTGGTAGAGACCAGATGAATTCACTACCTCTACATCCGGTCTTTAGTTTTCCAAATCCAGGTATGCCAAGAGCTTGTCTTTGATCTTTGCTGGTTCTTACTTATCAAACTCTCAGGAAGGTCTCTTGACCAGTATGTTCCCTTGGAAACATAAATCTAGGAGCAAGTTTGCTTATCAGATGGTTGTTTGGGAAGCATGGAAAAAAATGGCTAATGACATCATTAGTTTGATGGGTCTATTTTTCTTACTGGGGAGAAATCTCCAGTCGGGGCCCTTTTTTACCTTGAAAGTGTTATGTGAACAGTGGTAAATGTTGCCTTACAACCCTGATTTTATATGTGTCCATGATGAACTCCTCTTTCCTTTGGTAGTATTCTTTCTCTGAAAGAGATTCTGTCATTCACTGAGTTATAATAAAAACCCCTCTTCCTGATTTCTGCCCAGAAGGGCAGAATCCTGTCTCCTGCTGTAGCTTTGGCTATGTCCACCTCATTTACTGTTAATTGTGATAGCCAGCTAAAACCAGCCACTGCTATGGCAGCACCTGCTGAAACAGCCTGATTAGCATGGCCTCATCCAGCATTTCTTCCTGCAGTGTGTTAAGTACAAACAAGATTAGCAAGAGCCTTGGGCAAGAATGGCCAAGCAGCAACTTGGAAATGATTTGAATGTGAGGAACCCACCACTTCCGATGACTGCTGGGGAGCTTCTTGGTTTTTATCAAGACATCACCTGAAGGTGTAGACACACTTGGTCTGGTGTCCTTCAGAAGATATCACAATTACTTCTGAAATATGAATATTCTAGCTCCCCAGCTAAAAAGCCTTTTTGGGGGGAAACATAAGGCAGAATACAACATCGTCCTTTCAGGCATTAGTAAGTAACAGCAAGTGGATATATGGCCAGGTCCCTCCCTCCTTGCTGTCATGGAGAATCTCCTCTACATATCCCCGTTTGAAATGAAATGATATGCGTGGCAGGAATTGGGTTGGAGGTTAGTTGAAAACACTGAATCAGATATCAGAGCCCTTGATTTTAGTATTAGCTCTGCTGATAAACTTTCAGTGTGATTGTGGATCCTTCGTCTCTTGGTCTTAACAAAAGTAAGGAGCTAAACTAGATCTGTAAACTTTTTTTTTTTTTCTTTTTTTGCTGTATAAGATTGTATGAGTCTAAGGGAAATTCTCATTCCCATGTCAGAGGTCCCCATGACTGATAATCACAGATTTCTAAGAGCAGTGGGAGGACATCTCCAGGTCTTACCTTGGGCTAGATTGCCAAACAGGTCAAATTCATGAACTGGGTCCTCCCATCTCCCTGATCCCTTGGTCTCAGTAGTGATTGCTTTTCTTACATTCAAGAACAAGCCCCCTCAGCTATTTTCAATCATGGACCAATCATAGCAGGATTTATTATTATTATTATTACTAGAAAAGAATGAAAAAGTAATTTTTACTCTCATGTTACCATTCCTGGAAAGGCTTGAATCTTTTTAGCAGAGGACAGTGGTAAAATTTGAAGGTGAAAATTTATGGTGGAATTTTAAATGCTTAGGTGACAAGCTCCTTGGAGAGCTTCCTATAAGATGGCAGTGGAAGGAGTGTGTCCTCCTCTGAAATTATTCCATGTATATATATATATATTTTTTTCCTTACCTTTCTTCAAAATACAGAGGAACAGGATAAAAGGAGAATTGTTTCATGGTATTAAGATTCAACAGTTATGGCATAATTTCACACCGTATCCATGAATTTGGTTGAAATGTCTTTCTCTTCTCCAATCTGCCTTTCTAAAACAACGATGGTCCCCATCTGTCAGTTTCATCCCTACCCGTATGTTGAGATATTTTTGTCTTTCTTCTCATCTCTTCTGTCTCTCCATGTACACCTGTAGTGGCACAAAAGCTTCTCTGATCTAAATTGAATCTACCTAGCACTTGTGCAGATGGAATATGCAATGATTAATTTGTTTGGCCCAGGTAGGTCATAAGCTTAGATTTGGGTAACTAGTAATTAGATTAACAAGGTGTTACCTGGGTCTCTGATACCACTCCACAACAGTGGCTCAGAGGATGTTAATGGCTCAAACAAATGTTTACTGCTGAGCTACTTTCTGTTCTTTCAATTACAGATAAACATTTGCTAGAGCAGATTCTAAAAGAGACCCCTCACTGATCATGTTCACTTCCCTGTACACATGTATTCCTTTGTATAATATTGAGAGAGATCAAATCTCCTAGGGGAAAAACGTGAAATCAAAGATTTTAGTTTATAAAAAACATTTCTAGTGACATTCATGATGTCCTGCTCTTTCAGTCTCCTGCCTCCTCCTCATAGTCCTAAGTCTGGGCAGTGCTTTTCGGAGGGGTGACCCTGGAGTCTTGAAAAGTTTTAGCCACCAAATCGAAAAGAAATAAAATCAATCATAATCATTACCTTGGACTTTCCTAATGAAAGAAAGTGAAATTAGACTTGTAGATACTTAAAGAAATCAAGATTAATTGAATATAAAGGATTTCAGCTTAAGTGGAATTTTCAGGTAAGTAGAACTCCTCTCTTGAGGCAACATATCCCAAGGAACTAGGGCATTATAAATTGTGAAAAAGATTATAGAGACCCAAGGCTATCATTTAAAACTGATTAACATGGATCCATCTTGCCAGTTAAACCCATGACAGGGGGCAGTGGTAGAGAAGAATCCTCCTAAGGAGCATTTTGTTTAGAATCTAAAATGGACTTCGGGGATGACAACTGGCGGCTTTAAGCATTGTGTTCTCATTTTAGAGCTGTGAGCACAGCAGGCCCTGTGTCTGAGCCGTTGTCACTGCTGTGATTCTGGAATCAGCTCATTGTGGAAATACTAGCTCTTGGCTGATGCCCCTTCTGGGTGCCTAGTGGCCCACATGGTCCATCCATCCCCCAGAGAAGACTCAGTCAGTGTCTGCCAGCTGTACCCCTATTCCCTTTTGCTTTGTGCCACCTGTGAACTATTCTAGGTATGATCTCTTAATTTTTCCTACAGTTACAGGGATGCTAGTTGATTCTGATTATTATTTTTGTACTTTTATTAGTCTCTGTCTTTTCCAAGTTGATAAACAAATCGGCACCCAAACACTTCTCTCTGAGAAGCTAATAAATAGTATCTATGACATTACAGTATTGCTAAACTTCGCAACTCTTTCACTCCCAAAACAAATCAAAGGCCTAATTCTTATTCCTTTACACTTACTAGATGCCACAATGATTCCAGCAATGAGATTTAGTGAGTCTTAATCTGACAAAGGTCTCAATTCTGTTATTAAAATTAAAACATTTTTAACAACAAAAATTATATATTAGAATGCTTTTACATTGGGTTGAGTACTTAGAATAGTAATATAACAAGGCATTAAAAATTAGTAAGCAAAACATATTATTGGATGGAATGATTAAAGGATGATTCATTAAAATCATGTCTCCAAGTAGGACTATAGAAAAATCTTCCAAGAGTAATAAAAAATAATTACAGCTAAAAAATCCCTTAGTTGTCTTCTTTGTGACCCAATCCCTTATGTACAAACTCTAGCTGAAGGTGAACAGTTACCATGGAGAGCTTGTAAAAATCACTGTCCAGAATATGTAAACTAATTTACAGCCCACTTATATGAAGTCCTTGCAAGGTGCCTGGAACTGTTCTAAGTTCTCTCCATTTATTGCCCACATTTAATCCACACACTAGCTCTAAAAGATTGTCACTATGCTCATTTTACAGATGAGGATGTGAAGCCAAGTAATGTACCTGATATGGTTTGGCTGTTTCCCCAGCCAAGTCTCATCTTGAATTAGAGCTCCCATAATTCCCATATGTCAATGAGAGGGACATGGTGGGAGGTAATTGAATCATGGGGTGGGTCTTTCCCATGCCACTCTTGTGATAGTGAATACGTCTCATGAGACCCAATAGTTTTTAAAGGGGAATTCCCTTGCACACCCTCTCTTGCCTGCCACCATGTAAGATGTGACTTTGCTCCTCTTCTACCTTCTTCCATGGTTATGAGGCCTCCCCAACCATGTAGAATGGTGAATCAATTAAACCTCTTTCCTTTATAAATTACCCAGTCTCAGGTATGTCTTTATTAGAAGTGTGAGAACAGACCAATACAGCACCCATGGCCATTTTGGGTGTGGATGTGTGGAAGTTGCAGCCAGGTAATCTGGCTCTAGGGTTTTTTACTCATAACATTTACTCCATCGTGCCTCTCCATAGAACCAACATATTCAGGTGGGTCACCCATATGCAAATGTACCTGGGAAATGCATGTGGGGAAGCAGGAAGGTTCACATAAATATGTAGAGGTGCTCTGAGGTTTTTAGCAGCACCTCTACCACTCTAGGATTTGGAATTGGTGGCACGAATGCACTGTGAACAGAAAACAAAACAAAACAAAACAAAAAAAACCAACTATGGTAAATGTCAAAAACATGGTTCTTGATTGTGATATAGCGTCTCTTGGGTCTCCAGCTGTTATGGTTCATTGGATTCTCTTTTGAAAAAGTGCAATTATGTTTAGGTATCTGGCCTCTCAAAATATGAATTATAGACTTTCCAGAGCAATTACAGAAAAAAGAGAATGTTAAGGCATTCTATTCTTTTTCTCACATCTGCTCATGATAGGGCCAATTATTTTTAAATTCATTGTAAGAAAACATTTTTAAATCACTTATTTCTGGATTTAAATCTGTTTTTCTTTGTAAGGATATGAAGCGATCTACATAGCAACAAAATATATTACAGAATATTGAGTTTCTCCAAGTGTTAAGGTTTGTGTTCTTCAGACTGAAACCCTATGTAAGAGCTAATAATCCCTGAAGTTTGGAGTCTAGGTCAGATTGTCAAGCTGCTGTGGAAACATGGAGATCAGAAAATGATCTTGCAGCAAATGGGATTTGAAATAAAAGAAACATGAGCTCAGAGACAGTTAAATAGAAATGAGATCAGAGGCCAGGTGCGGTGGCTTACACCTGTAATCCTAGCACTTTGGGAGACCAAGGCAGGAGGATCACATGAAGTCAGGAGTTCAAGACCAACCAGATCCACATGGTAAAACTCTCTCTGCTAAAAATAAAAATAAAAATAAATTAGTCAGGCATGGTAGCATGCATCTGTAATCCTAGCTACTTTGGAGGCTCAGACAGGAGGATATCTTGAGCCTGGGAGGCAGAGGTTGCAGTGAGCCGAGATCACACCATTGCACTCCAGCCTGGGTGACACAGCAAGACCAAAAGAAAGAAGGGAAGAAATGGGATCAGAAGCACCAAAAATCAGAATCAAAAATGCCAGGAGGAGCAGAGCAGAGTAGGTAGTAGGCTGGAGTGCAATGGTGCGATCTTGACTCACTGCAACCTCTACTTTCCAGGCTAAAGTGATCCTCCTGCTTCAGCATCCCAAGTAGATGGGATTACAGGTATGTGCCACCACACCTGGCTTATATACATATATATATATATATATATCCACACACATACATACATACATACATACACACACACACACACACACACCCCAAATGTGTGTATATATATATACACATACACACACATTTGATATATATATAATATATATATAAATACCAAATGTGTATATATTATACATAAATACCAAAGCATATATATATATATATATATATATATATATATATATATATATATACAGATACACACATTTGGTATTTATATATAATATATATATGTGTGTGTGTGTGTGTGTGTGTGTGTGTGTGTGTATATATATATATACACATTTGTGTGTATGTGTGTGTGTGTGTGTGTGTGTATTAGCCAGGCCTGGTGGCACGTGCCTATTATATATATATATACACACACATTTGGTATTTTTAGCAGAGACAGAGTACTCCTGACTCAAAACCATAGAAGGCCATCCTTTGGATGTGTCCCTTGACGATGGGTAGTACATTCAAGCCACCTCTACCTTAGGAAAATCCTGATAAAACAGCACTGAATGTCAGAGCACCGCTTACTTATTACCTGGAAAATAGTCATTAGACCAAGTCCAAAGTACATTATTTCATCATTTGGAAACTGTTCTTGAAATAACACCTTCGGCAAGCTGTTCTCTTGTCAAGGCACCGTTCAATTCATGAAGTGGTTCAGTTCATTTCTATAAGCTGGCATGTGGTCGATTGTTCACACATAGGCTCGACCTGTTTCACTAGCAAGTCTAGATCACACAAAGAGCAGAGTCTGGTAGCTTGATCAACATTGTTTAATCAAATGGTACACTATACTGAGCAAAGAGATCTATAATATAAGCATGAACGTGACAACTCTCAGTGAAGTGGAAGCTTCAACTACTGATTTATTCTTTTCTGCTAATTTCTCTGGGCCCTAGAAATCAAGGAAAAGTGAGAAGGGAAGGAGTAAATAGCAATGACTGTACCCCAAAATACATTCCAGATAATGTCTGTGTTTGATTCAATTCCCAACACCTTCCTCTATTTTTAGTAAAAAGAATAATACAGTTAAGAGTCCTGATCCTGAGACTGGAAGGTGTCCTGTAGGATGATGAAAGAAAAATGCTATCATATTTTTCAGCCTGAAATTCCCAAGTATGGAAATTTAGAAGATTTTCAACCATGGTGTTTTAAATGACAAAAATTGTTTCGTAGAATGCCCTTTCTGTTTACCAGAACATTCATTTCACTACATCCATCCTGGTTAAGTGAGGTTGGCCCATATTTATTGTTGGAGGCTATGTTTAGGCTGGGATTCTTATCCAAAACTGCCACTGAGAAGGAGATAATTTTAAAGTGTGTGATGCATCTAGCATTATGGCCTGAACTGAGGTGTTTCTAGAGCTGATGATAACAGCTAATCGCCTTGATTCTGCCTGAATGTACTCAGTGGATCTTTACAATCAGCTTGTAGCCAAATATATCTGTTCCATTTGACCCCTCCTTGCTGAGGTTACCTTTTATTACCTGAAATGGCTTCTGGCATCATCTTTCTCAGGGGAAATTTCCATCAGGCCTGCTGATATTTCTTTATCTCCCCATTTCCCGAGGAGGCTGGACAAATCTGAAATTTAGAAAGTGAGTCATCTTCCTGCAGGCTCTGCCATGCTTGCTGTCGCCACCAGCCCTGGTGGGAGCCCGTTTGCTCTGGGATCTCATCATGTTGTGCCTTCGTGATTCCCACGGATGTCACTGCTGATGGCTGAGGGAATTCAACATTGCTCTTTGCTTGGGTGGAAAATTGTGAAGAAGGTGATGTTAGTTTTAACACCCCTCTGTTTACATTATAAGCCCTTGACTCATCTTTGTTTTCTTTTTGAGCTGAATGAAAATCCAGGTTATCTTAAAACCCTACTCTCACCCCACCGGGCTCTACACAATTATGTGCTTTCCGCTGTGATCCACTTTTCAAGAGAGCGACAGTCCCATGCAACTCCGCCTTTTGTTATTCCTTAAATCTCCATCCGTCATTCAGTTCAATTGATGCCGCCTCCTAAATGCATTTTGAGTCCGTTGTTCCTCTCCACTGCCATTGGTCCTAATTCACTGCTTTTCACACAGAAAAAAATGGCCATGGCTATAGCCTCATGACTAGTATCCTAGACTCCAGCCTCTTTGTAACTCCTAGACCCCCGTTACGATTGCCCCAGCAGTCTAATACGCCAGTGTTTCCAGACCCTTCTGCCTTTGCACTTGTGTTGTTTTTGCCTGGAATGCTCCCACCACCCCTTTTTGTTTTCTTCCAAGAAAACTCACATCTTTTCCTACAAGGCTTAGCTTAAATGTCACCTTCTCATCACAACTTTATCCAATTCCTATAAACAGGATTTATCCAGTAAAGTCCCAGAGCATTTAAAAATATCTTGATTATGACGCTTTTTGCAGTGGATTTAAGTTGTTTATTTGTTTTTGCCAGTGC
Organism: Cebus imitator; assembly: GCF_001604975.1. Classification (NCBI taxonomy): domain Eukaryota; kingdom Metazoa; phylum Chordata; class Mammalia; order Primates; family Cebidae; genus Cebus; species Cebus imitator. The sequence continues at coordinate 3,216,562 of NW_016107415.1, forward strand.
TCATGTCTTACTAATCTTTGTTTCTTTGGGTAATATCCTTGTGCCCAAAATAAAGTAAGCCTGCACCACACAGGTGCTGAAAGAGTGAAGAATCCCCTGTATGTAGCCACCACACCTAGGAAATAGCCCAATTATCAACTTTCCTCACTTCTAAACTCACATGTCTCTGGTTTCACTGTCTCAAGGGCTAGATTTGCTAGCCTAAAAAGTCCACTTATATTGGCTTTTTGCCGTGGCTCACGCCTGTAATCCCAGCACTTTGGCAGGCCGAGGCCGGTGATACATGAGGTCAGGAGTTTGAGACCAGCCTGGCCAACATGGTAAAACCCCATCTCTGTTAAAAATATGAAAAAAATTACCTGGGCTTAGTGGCAGGCACCTGTAATCCCAGCTACTCAGGAAGCTGACGCAGGAGAATCACTTGAGCCCGGGGGGTGGAGGTTGCAGTGAGCTGAGATTGCACCACTGCACTCCAGCCCAGGTGACAGAGTGAGACTCCATCTCAAAAAAAAAAAAAAAAAAAAAAAAAGTCCACTTTTATTTTGAGGATACACTAATCCAATAGTTTCCTGTTACTCGGTCTGAGAAGACTTAGCCCAAGAGCAGCTAAAATGAAAATATTTGACTCCATTTTGGGATATTCTGACTTCATGTACCTATGGTGACATCTTAAAATCTCTGTCATAAGATGCTTTCTGCTTATATCTGGTATTCTCCCATGTTTCAATTCCACTGCCTTTGTTTCCAATAGTTGGAACTTTCAGACCTCATCCCAGTCCCTCTGGCAGAATATTTGAGGATTTGTGCGGCCTTCCATTCTTCTCCAATCTCTTTGGCCTCTGCTAGACCTTTCCACTTCACAGAGACAATACCTGTTTTGAGGGGTGGAGAATCCATGTTTCAGGCTTGTAAAAGATAGAAAAAGAAAAACAAAACAAAACAAAAAACAAAAAAAAAATCAGTGTTTTTCCTACTATCGCATACTCACTGTAACACACTTCACCTCTAGTCACCAAAATGTATGCGGTATTATTTTCCCTCACTGAACAGTTCTTCCACACCAGCTGTCTGTCCTATAATTCAATTCAATTCAGTTCTAACACTGTCTACCTGGAGATAACTTCAGATTCCATAGATTAAGGGTTTGTTTTCACAAGACTGCTCCTACTTCAGATGCCAGTTGAAAGTAGTAGGTTGTCATCTATAATTTTGACTCAAAAGCTATAAATTGGGTGATTCCCATTATCCCTCCCTCGGATCCATTAATTTGCTAGAGTGGCCCACAGAACTCGGGGAAACTGCATACGTTCACCTATTTATTATAAAGAATATACATTTGATCAGTTAAATGGAAGCGATGCATAGGACTAGGTATGTGGGCAGGGGCTCAGAGCCTCCATGCCCTCTCTGGGTGTACCGCTTTCCCTGTGCTTCCATTTTTTTTCAGCAACCAAAAGATTTCCAAACTCTGACCTTTTGAGTTTTTATGCACTGCATAGTCATGATTGATTAAGTCATTGGCCATTGGCAATTAACTCAACCTTCGGCTTCCCTCCCCTTTCTGGAGGTTGGGGTGGGTGGGGCTACAAGTTGTCACCTTATCACACAGTTGGTCTCCCTTGCAAACAAATCTTGACTGGATCCTGAGGCTATCCAGGAGCCCTTCAAAAATCGCCTCATTAGAGTAAAAGATGCTGTCACCCAAGACATTCCAGTGGCTTTAGAAGCTGTTTCCAATGTTACTACCTAGGAAATTACAAAGATTTTAAGAGTTCTGTGTCAGGTACTGTGGTCAAAGACCAGATATTAGAACAGAAAAATTTTCCTAATACTCCTTATCTACAAGGGTTTTAAGAACCAGGGACAGAGGTCTGAACGAGGGGTTCAGGAATCAGGGGCAAAGGCCAATTTCTATGCTTTATAGTGATATAATTTATATGTTATAAATTATATATTTGTATAATTCTGTATCTTTATATTTTTCTTATTTTTTCTAACCTCTGGGCATAGGTTAGAAATGAATGATCTGGTGGCTCACTGCTTCTTGTTGTAGGGCTTGGCAAGGTCTGTACTTCCTGGAGCACGGCCAGGACAAGGGTAAGGCAAGTGAGGCGTAGCCTCAGGTACAAGATTTTAGGGGCTACCAAAAAGCTCAGTAATCAAGATAAATAATAGTGTATGCAACCTTTTAAAAAATCAAAAATAATGCAGAAATCCATAGTGAACAGAAACATCAATGCTGTAAATAAAGATAGGATCATTGTAAATAAGATAGTGCAGTGTGAGCCATATTGAAGCTGGAAGCAAAAGGGAAATCAGCACTACTGATTCTGTCTGTATTTATAATGTTGCTGTTTTCTTCATCATGGATGAACCCCTTGATAGTCCTGGATCTGCTCCAGAGACTCTATCTATCAAAACCTTTACTGCACCTGCTATAGGATACAGTTCCCCGGCAAAGTCTCAATGTCAGATGGCTTTTTCCTCTCACATTAGTGACAAAAGGGCTGACTTTTAAGTTTTATGAGATGACACCTTGGACTCCAGATTTGAAGACCTGTTTGAATTGTGGTTGTCTTTTAGGTTGTCTTGCTTCAAATGGATTTCTTCTTGATGTTTATCACAGTGACATGGGCTTTTTATGACTCTCTGAAGTGCTTTAGAGAAAATGGAGAACATTTTAATACTGCTGATTTACTCTTTCAGGTCTACAGTAATTTCCTTACTGCCTAATTACAAGGCTTGGTTTAATTTACTCTACACATAATGTTTACTGATGCACATATGGTACCACATTTTAAGAAACTGTACCCAGAACAGGTATTTTTGTCATACTGGAGTATGAAAAATTCCCATTCAGTATGATATTGGCTGTTGGTTTGTCGTAAATGGCTCTTATTATTTTGAGGTATGTTCCATAAGTACCTAGTTTATTGAGAGTTTTTAACATGAAAGGATGTTGAATTTTATTGAAGGTGTTTTCTGCATTTATTGAGATAATTGTGTGATGTTTGTCTTTAGTTCTGTTTATGTGATGAATTTCATTTATTCATTTGTGTATGTTGAACCAGCCTTGCAATCTGAGGATGAGGCTGACTTGATGGTAGTGGACAAGCTTTTTGATGTGCTACTGTGTTTGGTTTGCCAGTATTTTATTGAGGATTTTTGCATTGATGTTTATCAGGGATATTGGCCTAATGTTTTCTTTTTTTTGTAGTATCCCTGCCAGGTTTTGGTATCAGGATGATGCTGGCCTCAAAAAATGAGTTAGGGAGGAGTCCCTTCTTTTCAATTGTTTGGAATAGTTTCAGAAGAAATGTTACCAGCTACTCTTTGTACCTCTAGTAGAATTCAGCTTCAAATCTGTCTGGTCCTGGGCTTTTTTTTGAGGTAGACTATTCATTGCTACCTCAATTTCAGAACTTGTTGTTGGTCTATGGCCTATTCAGGGATTCAACTTCTTCCTGGTTCAGTCTTGGGAGGGTGTATGTGTCCAGGAATTTATCTATTTCCTCTAGATTTTCTAGTTTATTTGCATAGAGGTGTTTATACTGTTCTCTGATAGTTGTTTGTGTTTCTCTGGGGTCAGTGGTGATATTCCTTTTATCATTTCTTGTTGTGTCTATTTAATTCTTCTCTCCTTTTTAGTATAGCTAGTGGTCTATTTTATCATTATTTTTAAAAAAACACAGCTCCTGGATTGATTCTCCTGTTATACAGAGAAAAAAATAGTAAGATATGTAATTGTCTCAACAAAGAATGTCCCCCAGTGAAAGGGGAAATATCACACATCTTCTTAACTTGAGGGAGGTTACAATCTCTTTAAACACTTATTTTAAAAGACGACTAATAAGTATGTAGTTACATGTGTCTAATGATCTTCAGTTACCCACAGAATCAGGAGATGGGTAGGAATTTGAGAAAGGAGAGAAAGGAAGAATAGTTCTATCTTCTGGACATCTTTCTCACTATCTTTGAAAAGAAGCTATTGATTCAGAAATCATGAGTTCACAGATTCTTAAGGGTAGAAAGGACACTATAGGTCTTCCCAGTGCAAGAGGTCTTTCTTCAGCAATTTTAAGATATCTTTTGTTAACCTCTGCTTTAAAGATGCAAGCTCATTCCTTTATCACAACAGTTGCTACAATTATTGGGTAATTTTACTTGTTAGGAAATTGAGTTAAGATCAGTGATTTTGTAGTTATCAACCATTGATGTTGATTTTGTGTTTCAAAACTGATTTCTCTTTCTAAGTGTAAGCCCCAGCTAAAAACTTCAGTAAAGAATTCTACATAGAGTTCCAGAGACCTACAAATATGAAACATTATTCCATTAAAAGTCATGGCTTCACAATCAATTACCTTGCTTTTTCGTAGCTGTGAGTGCTAAGCATGGTTACGCATAGGGACTGAGCGTGTCTCTGGTCATGGAGACAACTGAAATAATCAGCATCTGGATCATCTGATCTAGTACTCCTGCTTCACTTGGTTATGTATGAAAGTCAGAAAAGTAAAGATATCCACTGAGACTGACAGTTGTTTAGTGTCCGTTGTTTACTTGATTCTTTACTGACAATCCCTACAATCTTCAGAGAGATATTACTATCAAAAAGATTTTTTTTCAGAGTATTGAAATTCCAGTAATAATATTAAATTTCTTACTGATATAAAGCTCCTAAGTTAGAGAACCCTAGTGGGCTGACTCTGAAACCTGTCCTTTTAATGATGGTGGTTGTTAAAGTTGGTACACTTTACTCTTAGTTTATAGCTTTTATTAAAATTCTTTAATGGGAAGAGCATAAGGTAAATATCAATTATTAATGAGTCCTGAGTTTCTCTATGATAATCATAATAGGTTTCATGTTTAATATAATCACCATTTTTTTTTCTTCCATAAGCCATTCATATCTGTGTCCAGCTCTATGCCAGAAACTGAACTGTGAATGGGATTTTAATAATTATTATTCTAATTAATCGTAAGGGAAAAAAGTAAAGGACTTTCATTTTAGCTGGGGGAATATCTGATTAAATGCATATCAGGAGACTAGCAGACTTGCCTGGTGTATTCAGTGAGAAATTGTGCATGAGCATTCCAGGATTAAAGGAGAACCGTTTGTCCTGAGGAGTTTGGGGATAAGAGTGGATTTTTCTCTTTGATCCAACCATAAATGTTGTCAGAAGTTTGGGTGATTAATCAGTCCCAGACCCATCCTCTTTCCTTCTATAATTTCTTAGTTTTTCACAAGTGCATCAATCCTGTTTCACTGTTAAGGGCAGGACTTCTGTATTTTTATTTGATTTCTTCGGTTTCAACAAGGATCAGGCTGCCTTAAATAGTTGCTACTGTGTGAGTTGCAGCAAGGCAAGCTGGAAGGTCTGGGAGACCAGAAAAATGGGAGCCGGAGGATGCTGAGTTCCAAGGGCAGGAAGAAGTCAGCACTAATGAAAAATACCAGACTCTGAGCAGATTTCCTTCAGCCCCTCCTTTGCAATTCACAGGCTTAGATCAATGTGGCCCTGAGGCTGTATCTATAGATACCAAATTAACTAGTTGAAAGGGGATACCTTGTGACTGATCAAGTAGGCATTGTGTCACATGTTACCATAGCAACCAGCTTGCCTGCTGCTCTTTGGGTGCATTCTCTGTGTGTTTGGGCAGTGTGTGGAAGCACCCTTGATACTGCTGCCAAATCAGCAGGAAATTCATGATTTGGAGTCCAGTCCAGGTCAAAACACCTACATCAACCAGGCCAGCCAACCCAACTAGATACAACTTCTACTCTTTTATATAACTTTTCCTCTTCATTCCTTGCCTCAAAGCTTATATTAATTAGAAAAGGAATTTCTTAGGGATCACTAGAATAACCTGTGCTTTCTAGCAGAGTATGAGGCAAAGAAATAACAAAAGTCACTTAGTCAAATACCAGTCAAACTGATCACTCGGGCTCTCAGAGGCGGTATTTAGCCTCCTCGGTTCTCTTCTTAAGGATACGGTAGCTGCTGGACACAGCAGATGCTTGGTTATAAGTAAGCAGTGGGTAAATGGAGCTTGAAATAGCCAGAAATGGCAGCAGAAACTTATGGACAGAGTGAGTTGCATTTAAGACTAAAATCCACTGGTGAAACCCTCTAGAACAGGCATCAGCCAATTACTGTCTCTGCCCCAAACCTAGCCCTCTGGTTATGTAATGTTATATTGACTGCTCTTGTGCTGTAACTGAAGACTTGAGTAGTCATGACAGAGACTGACTGGCTCACAAAGGCCAAAATCTATATACCTGGCCCTTGACAGGAAGAGTGTGCCAATCCCTGCTCTAAAAGTAAACCCAGCTTGAGATAAGACAAATGTGACGTACGCGTCCAAATTCCCTGAAAAGCTAAAGGACCTTGAATCCAACTTTGTCTCTTACTTTTCCCTTCAGTAGCAACAGCACCAATCATTTTATAGGATTTCCACAAAGTTGGGAATGTGGAGTAATCGTTGAGCTTCTATCTGAAATGAAGTATCTCTAGGGAAAAATTCAGCAGCTGTTGGAAATGCAACGCTGTGCAATCGTTAAAGACAGAAAGTGAAAAGTATCGCATACGGCAGCAGAACTCTGTTGAGGGAAGGTAGCTCGGAGGCACACCGTTATCCATAATTGGAGTAAAACAGGGGAGTGTGGTGAATGGCTTTCTGTTTTAGAAAGTGTGCTGAGCTCTTTACTGACCACAAATGGGGTCAAAAACTTCAGAGGTACATTTATCGGTGACATCTGTGCCAAGAAGCAAGTGCCCATCATTCCTCCTCGCTCAGTCAACAGCGTCTTATTCCCCCAAGTTACCCATCCCACTCAAGTGAACCGAGGTTTCACTCACACCTAGAGTGAGAAATAGTGAGTTTTGTCTGGGTTCCTTCCAGCAGCTTTTAGATTTACAATAGACATTCTTCGAAGACCCACAGGACTTGTGCTGTAATGTGGAATGCATGACATGTAGCAGTACAGGGCCAGATGACTACCTGGTACCAATCCTACCACACTGTAACAGGTGTGTAGGATAGATCCCGTTAGAAAGAAATCATAGTTTTAGAGCGTTCGTCTCTGTATCTTGCTTTGTGCTCTTTAACCACACATTTTATATAGGCTACTGCTCTTAGCCTGCCATCGTACCCATCCATTTGGTAATTGTCTTTCCCAATTTCCAATTAAATTGCAAGTGGATTAAATCATTTTATGAGCATATTACAAGCTTCCTAAAGGTCCTTGCTAGGGTAAGGTTGTTCTGTTACTGATGCACCTTTTGACTCTCTCACACTGGACTCAAGCAGCTTTTGCCTATTCACCACCAGTTAATCAATGCCAGATATCAGGTACTCAGAATAAAACATCCAGGCCTGTGATCTTAGGTCCCCCTTTGAGGCAATCAGTGCTGTAGGGAACATAAGACTGGTGGTAAGTAATCAGCTAGGAGTGGAAGTAAAGGATGGAAAGAAAAGTGATCTTTGTCCAATTAAACTTCAACAGCCAGGTCCGTAAATATAGACCTGAAGTAAAATGGCACTATTATTGGGACCTGAAGTAAAATGGCACTATTATGGGAACCTGAAGACTTGACTCTGGCATTTGCTATATGCAACCAGAGGATCCTCCCTTTCCTCATCTAAATAACACAAACAATTATGCTCACCCTACAAACAGCACCCTTCACCCACACCATGACGTTGTAAGGAAGGTCAAATGAAACAATGAAATAATGTCTAGGAAAGTTCTCTGCAAGCTATAAAAACAGGACATGCACAGGATTATTATTAAAGAAAATAAGCCGCCAGAAACTGAGTAGACCTTCCAAATATGTAGAAGAGTTGATCTTCTTTTTGGTCTGGGTTCAGAGATCTGATCAAGATAGTTCTACTAGAAATGTCTTTTCCACCTTCACCCTTGTCACCTAAAATTTCATCCTTTTGAAATGCCAAATCTTCTGGGCTAAGTTAGACATTGGGTAATTGAAGGAATGTCTGTTCTGATGGAGGGGTAGAGAAATCTTATTTTTTATTTTTATTATTTTTTTTCTTTTTTGAGACAGAGTTTCACTCTTGTCGCCCAGGCTGGAGTGCAATGGCATGATCTCAGCTCACTGCAATACCCACCTTCAGGGTTTAAGCGATTCTCCTGTCTCAGCTTCCCGAGTAGCTGGGATTATAGGCACCCGCCATCATGCCCAACTAATTTTTGTGTTTTTAGTAGAGATGGGGTTTCACCATATTGGCCATGCTGGTCTCGAACTCCTGACTTTAAGTGATCCACCCGCCTTGGTCTCCCAAAGTGCTGGGGAGAAATCCTAAGAGAATCTTTAAGTAATAATTTTTAAAAGTACAGTATGATGTGAAAGAACTGTAGAAAAATTAGAGATTTTTACACTGTTTTTTAGGCCAGCCTCTAATACATCTAACAGGAATAACTCATGCTTACCTCTACGCACCATTTATGAGGCCAGTCAACCATGTATGAGGTCATGTTGATCACTGTCGCTTTGTTATTAATTGGTAGTTGAGACAGTGGAGGATTTCTTAACAGAAAGTGAGAGGAAATGGCTTGTCTTGTTTTTCTCTGTATCCCTGGCCAAAAACTACTTCATCTACCAAGAGCTACTGAAATGCTAGTAGAAGGAATAAGTAACTGAACATTAACCCTTGAGTAGGGTATAGTAAAGTAAGCAAGCAATAAAGCATAATTTCTTTCTGAGGACTTCTTATTTCTCATATAAGAAGGTCCCTGCCACCTTTGAGCTAATTGCATTAGTATCTGTGCCATCATATTTTTATACATTTACTCTCATGTCATTTCTTTGGCATAACACTTAAATATCCTGAATAAAACTGTGGCATTTGTGTAGATTTTTCTTTATGGAGCCATTATTTCTCTTGAGATCAGAAAGGAATTTTGAATTTCACAATTAAAGGGAAATAAGAGACCTTTTTTAGTTTTTCAAGAATGAATATTTCTCCAGTAAAAGAAATTGCAAAGGTGTTTTTTTTTTTTTTTTATTTAGATCAGAAAGGAATTTTGAATTTCACAATTAAAGGGAAATAAGAGACCTTTTTTAGTTTTTCAAGAATGAATATTTCTCCAGTAAAAGAAATTGNCAGTAAAAGAAATTGCAAAGGTGTTTTTTTTTTTTTTTTTTATTGAGTAGATTAAAATGAGACACGCAGCCTTCAAAGTCTTATGCAAGTATGAGCTTCTGCAAAACTAGTTGACTGGGGAGAGATATTTTTTTTCTTCGACTGTCTTTTGTGGGGAACTGTTTCATATTTATCAAATGGTTGCAGGTTTTTAGACTTTGTACAAAATAATTTTGTAGTATTAGATGTTACTCAATATACACCATACACTCCTCATGCCCCACCCAATAGGTAGATCACTTTTGATCATTCTTTGAGACAGTTTATTTTTTCTTTTGAGTTAGTGAGTTAAACTGGGTCTGTTCATTCATGACTCTGCACTCCCACAAAATGAGAATTGATGGAGCAGGTATGATCCATTGGCTGTATTCCTTTTGGATTGCTGAAGAAAATGCAGTTATTTACATTGATGAATAGCCTTAATTGGGTAAAATAGACTGGTAGTGCTGAGCTAATACCTTTAAATGTCTTGTCTTATGCAATTAATATTCCTTTGTCACACATACACTTAAACCGTTGGAAGAAAGTCTTGTGTTCTTGACTCCTGTCAGATTTAACGAATGATTTTGTCAAGTCATTCCTTTCTGCCCTGGTTGATTGATAGCTAAATTTTGGTCTTCTAGCTTATGTAAAAAGTGTTAACTATGCCTTTCAGCTTGTAGGCAAGGGCATTTAAACCATTCTATTAGTCAATTTACAGAGGAATTACATTGCCTGTTTACTAGAGGGGTCAAAAAATGTGCCCCTGCTCATCAGAGACACAAATCACAGGACCCATGAGCTAATGAAGGCACTATTTATGAGTTCCTGCACTTGCTGGCTGATACCAAGTTCAAGATGTCCCTGGTCCTAGCTGCTGAGGACTCTGGCTCCCACTTTTGGATATGCCTGTGTTTATAGACTTTGGAGTGAGATGTATTTAAGAAGAAGTTTTGATCCTAATACTCTTAAAAATGAGAATGCATATTAAAATGCTAGATTGCCACAGTATCAAGCTGCATTTGCAGCTTTCAAAGATTTCTCTATAGTAAGGCTCACCTCTGCCACAGCCTGGCTTATGGATTTCCATATAAACCGTAATTACCATATCAAAGCGTGGAAAATGGATACCAGTCTTTCTGGGAGAAGTCTCTTGTCCTGTGGTTTGAACCCAGTTAGAATTTCAAGAAACACACTTTATTAAGCATCTTACAACTCACTATTTTAAAACATTTTGATCAATAAGTTATAATAAAAATGGTTATTTTCGAGCAAGTATAATTCATCAGGTACATTGTTGCAGTAGGCATATCTTAGACCACCAATTCTCCATTTTTTTCCAGATCCCTAAAGCCCCAGTAAGTCAGAGTCTCGTAGTGAGTATCTAGCAGGTCCCTTCCTGCTCTCAGAGTAGGGATTCATTAGGACTCAGCGTCAACTTCTGCCTCGGGTAGGATCACTGATTCCCTGTTATGGTGACAATCTGCCATGGGGTCTCTTCTTTCATCCACTCTACAGGGGCTCTTCTTTTTGGTCTTACTATATCATGGGTGGGGAGGGGGGAACTTTCAGAATCCCTTATACACTTTACTCATTATTTAGGAATCACATTTGTTTCTGGAATGTTCACTGCTGTCATCATATATACCATTGCTTTTGGTCAATAATGTACACAAAACTGACACAAAGTAGACATATGAGAACTTGTGTATGTTATTATTTCAAAGTGTGTAGTCTGGGGCCAACCAACATTGGTTCAAATCCTGCTACTGCCATCCGTTAGCTTTGTGAATGTGGACACGTGACTTAATTCTATTGCCTCAATCTCCTCACCTATAAAATGAATAAAATGGTACACAGTGATTTTTGAGAGAAATAAACAAGTTATTCGAATTTTTTAGAACAGTGTCTGGCTCAAAATAGGTACTAAGTGAAGATTGTTATTATGAAATATTAATTTTCCCCAATGCTTTTCTGCTCTCCTCGCCACCTCTCCTCATCTGACTGCTGCAGTTGCTTCTGCCTTTTCCATACATTCTCCCTTCCACTAGCCTCTCCTTTGCTTCTTTATACTACACCTAGCAATGATGGGCTCCATTTTCTGCTAACATTTTTAAGAGCACCAAGTCAAGGTGTAGTACCTGCTGGATTGAGCCATGTGGAGATCCACAATGAGCCCAGCACTCCCTGTGACCCTGAGGCAGGTCTTCACTGTCTCTCCTCATGAAGGCAAGTGCTGTTGCCTATTGTGGAGGTAAGGGAGGAATTTGACACAGACCTGTGTGTGCTGGGGCAGAAAATGAAATCAATGGAAGGAGCTAAGTAGCTGGTACTGTCCTTCAGGAAACGTGCCGATTAACCCTTCCCTGTCTTAGTCCCCATGACTTGTCTCTTTGTTACAACTTTTTAAAGTAAAGCATTTGCTTAATCTATAAAAATTAAAAATTCCAGCTGTAATTTTCTTACACACATCCCATGGTTATGCACTGAAACATGTGGAGCAGACTACTGTTATTTCAGCGCATTTGGCCAAAGAAATGAATTGAAATGACACCAAAGTAGTCCATTGATGGATCAGAAATTTATTTTCAAGATGTCTTTCCCACTTCACCACCAGGTGATTTGGTGATCATGAAAATTCATTTCATGTGTGTTATCTTATCAGTTATGTATTGTCACAGCAGTGTCGTGTAACAGTACCTCAGGGACATACAGCAATAGCATTTGTAGCTCACTGGTCTGAGGTGGTCATCTTGGGCCAGCTTTCTTCTGTGTCTAGGTTCTATTGCTTTTAATGGCTCTAGGGTGGCATTGACAGACATGGCTGAGGTGACCCAGTCCTGGTCAATGAGTTTGTCACCCTTTTCCTGGGACAGGCAGTCTAGCCTGGGCATGTTCTTTTCATGAGGGTGGCAGAGAACAAGACTAAGCAGGCCCAATGTGGAATGGGCCTTTCAAACGTCCACATGCATCATGGTGGCCAACATTCATTGTTCCTGCACACGTCACATGGCCAAGCCCAGAGTCATACAGTGCAGGCACTACAGAGTTACATGGCAGTGGTATGGATAGAAGAGAAGAATAAGGTCATTCAGGCAATAAATCTACTGTAATGGTCTATGTTTGCCCCAGTGCTTCTTATTCCATCAGTGAGACATGTTCCTAACCTTTATACTGACTATACCAAACACTCAAAAGATAAAAAATCTAAGGGCAAAGACTGTTGATCTGGTTGCACATATGCTGATCTGGCTCCAACGTAAGTGTCTCTAATGATGACAGTTGTACTTTTAATTGATCCAACAGACCTGAATGAGTTTGGTGGAGAATGAATGAGATGGGTAGGGAAAAGCACAGGGCCTGATAGAGATAATTGGTTCCATTAAAAAGAGATGCTAGTATCCCAATTAAAATGATTTTGCTTCATGAAAGATAGTCAGTGTCATCAAGATAATGACCAAAGAATTTCATGTTTCTCTTATGAAGAAAACTAAATAAAGCAAGAACTATGATTATTCTTGAAATGTTTTCTCCAGGCTTTATAGATGTGCCTCTGCTCCCCCACCTGCTCCCACCCCAACCTGAACAATGATGAGTGCCTTCATTACCAATGGACTGTGCATTGATGGCAACTTGGTTTATTAAAGTGACACTAGACAGATTACAGGACTGACTGATTACCCTAATTGACCTTCAGACGGGCTAAACTTTGCCTGACTTAATGAAGCCCAATACTTGTCAGGCGCCCTAGGCTGGATGGCTCCTGGTTCAGTCACTTTGTTGCTTTAATTTTTTTATTTAATAACAATTATACCACAGAGCTTAAGGAAATATGGAAAAACATGTCAGTAATCCTGAAGAGCCTGGAGCAGCCATATTCACGGAAAGATTTAAGACTTCAGATTTTTTAAGCCTATTTGAAATTACCTTCTAACCCCAGTTTTGACCTTAGTTGGTATATCTTAGATCATAGCAGTGAAGAAGTTAACACTATTATTCTTAAAAGATTTTTCTAAATATTTGTTTAAATGACAGGGCAGATGTTAAATGGACATTTATTAAACATCATCTGCCCAGCCTCAACGTGGGTGTTAACTTTTATTTCTGAAAGTCTAAATGGCATTGGGTTGCTCAGACAAATAGCCAATTCTGCCCAAAGATTGGCATGCAGAAGCCTTCAATTGCAGGGAAGGTTTAGAAAAGAAAGAGCTTTCATCCCGAAGGAGAAACAGGATTGATTAGTAGTAGCTACTTGGAGCACTGTGTTGAAAAGGATTATAAAGTAATATTTGAGCTCAGCATAAAAGAAGAAGTAATTGATTAATTGTGTCTGGTGTGGGCATAGAAAGAAAGAGTTGTAGTATACTTGCCATTCCTGTCCTAGTTCATAGCTTTTGATCTTGTTCCTTATAAACAACTCTTCACCTTTTAATTATTTCTTATAAATGTATCTCTATTTATTTTCAACCTTCACTCATGCTTGAATCCCTGAATTAGTTTTCTGCCAGGTCTTTTTTTTTTGCTGGCCACTTTTTTGTTTTCAGGTCAGTATCTGAGTTCCTTTTCTGTGTTCAGGGAATTTCTCATGTTATGAATCTCCATATAAGAAGCTTAAATGGCCAAAACACTTGTTTTCAAAGAATACTTTCCTCCCAGCAGCTACCTTCTTTTCTCTTGCAACGAGGTGAGGACATATGACCCAGAGTTCTTGTCTGTTTCACCCAGATGAAAATCAGATCTGCCTAACATTTGAATCAAAAGCTATTGACATAAAGACATAGGGTGCCTTAACATTTCTGAATTCTGCCCATTTTATGAACTGACAGGTCAATCTTTCTGCTTAAATTAGCTAGAATTAATTTCTAATGCTTGAGACTAAAAATCTAATGTTTGAGACTAATACAATAGGTCTTCTAGGGAGGCAAACCTCAAACTTTATACGGTGGAGGAATCACCTAGGCATGTTATTAAAATGCAGATTCTGGTTAAAAGCAGGTCTGGATGGGGCCTTGGTTTTGCATTTTTATTAAGCTCCCAAGAAATAGCAGTGGTGCTGGCCAGTGGCCCACACTTCAAGTAGAAAGGATCTAAATAAGGAAAGGCAGGTTGAAAGAAGGCAGAGGTTGCAGGAAAATGAAAATTTAAATTAGGGCAGGCCAACTACTGTAGCTAATAAACTTTAACATGTGCAAAGGCTCCAAACAATAGAATTACATTTCCTAATAATTACAATACTGGGTCAGTAACAGAACATGAGGCTGTTCTCCACCACGTATGCAAGGGCCTAAGTTAATTGGGAGGCAGGGAATGCCTGCCATCTTCAACTCAAAGCATCTCTATCTTTGGCCAGTGGGAGCCTCCCGAGTTATTTTGGCATGCCTCTGAGAGTCTTTGATAGTTCACTGTTACCTGGCATGACAAGATAGTTTAAGCTTATTTGTATACTTCCAGCCTCAGAGTGCCTGAAATCAGCCCTTTCTCCATGAGTTTTGTTTTGTTTGTTTGTTTCTTTGTTTCTTTTTTTGTTGTAGCATAAAATTGTGTTTCAAGTTGTTCATCACTACTAGGCTAGCCATTATTCTCAGGCTTTTTCATTAGACAGAACTGAGAAAGTGTTTGCATGTGTGTGTATGTTTTCAATTTAAAATCTCATGTATTCAAATGTTGGCAAGAATATGGAGAAAAGGAAAGCTTTGAACTTTGTTTGTAGGAATGTAAATTAGCACAAAATAGAAAACAGTATGGTGCTGCCTCAAAAAATTAAAACTAGAAATACCATATTATCAAACAATCCTATTTCTGGGTGGAATCTGTTGGAAATAAATCCATATTTCAAAGAGCTATCTGCACCTCATGTTTATTGCAGCATTAGTTACAAGAACCAAGACATGGAATCAACCAAGTGTCCACTGACAGATAAATGGATAAAAAAATGTGATAGACAGATAAACAGATATATGCACAATGGAATACTATTAACCATATAAAAGTAGAAATCTTCTTATATGTGACAACATGGATGGACTTGAAGGGCATTGTGCTTAGTGAAATAAGCCAGGCAGAGAAAGACAAATACTGTATGGCATCACTTATCTATGGAACCTAAAAACAAACGAGGTGGAACTCACAGAAACAAAAAACCATTCGTTTCAAGGGGTGGAGGTGAGGGTGGTGAAATGAGAAATGTTGGTCAAAGGGTGCAAACTTTAAGTTATACAATGAATAAGTTAGTAGAATCTAATATACAGCATGATGACTTTCAAAAACGCTGTGCTATATGCATGAAATGTGCTAAGAGACTAGATCTTAGGTGTTCTCACCAATAAAAGAAAAAGATAGTTAATAAGGGAATGGATATGCTAATTAACTCAATTGTGATAATCATTTCATGATATATGTTTCTAAAAATGCATGTTTATCATCATGTTATACACTTTAAATATATACAATTTTATTTGTCAGTTATACCTCAATAAAGCTGAATCAAATCCCATGTGTTCCTACTGATATTTCTAATTCAGATGTAGCATTACAGAATTTTTCTTTAATATTTTGTTATTTTCTATTCCCTTTCTCCTCCCCATGTTACGACGTTGTAATAAGTCTTTTTTGTCAGAGTATACAAACATTTTATACTATATTCTATCACTACTTATGTCAATATTTTTCTAGTTCTCTTAATTTGTAAAATTCATTCTTTGACAAATTTCCTAGGAAAGGCTCATGAAACAATATTCTGAGTTCTTGCATTTTTATCAGGTTTTCTCTAATCCTCATATCCTTGAAAGTCAGTTTTGCTGGTAAACTAAAATTCTTAGTTTACATTCTCTTGTCTTGAGTATCTTAAAGACAATATTTTTCTTTGGCATAAATCTTTACTATTAAAAAGTCTGGCAACAATCTATTCGTTCCTGTATATATTGCATGCTATATTTGCTGAAATCAAGTTTTTTTCCTCATTTTTCTTTAGAATTAAGTGATTTCACTGGACTATATCTTGGTTGATAATTGCGGGTCAGTCTTCTCAAGTACATGATACATTCTTTCAGATTGTAGGTTATTTGTTTAATTTTAATTTTAACTTTTAATTAATATATATGTCTTTGTGGAGTACAATGTGATATTTTGATATATGTATATATTATGAATGATTAAATTAAACTAACATATTCATCACCTTACGTACTTATTTTTGTGGCGAGAACATTAAAAATGCACTTTTTCAGCAATTAAAAATATACAGCATTAGAATATAGTTTTATATATTCAGGAAAGTTTTCATTGCTTACAATTCATTCTGTTTCATTCTGGTATTCGTTTTGTTTTCTTGTTTTGATTTTCTTTTTCGTGGAAACCCTGGTAGCCCCGTATTAACTTTTCTTTGCCTATCTTCAATATTTGTCACATTTTTAAAAATGGTTTCTTAGCTTTAAATTTTTTTTTAATTTAAAAATTTTCCTCATTTTATTCGTCTTAAGGCATTTGGTTTGATGTTTATTAATTCTTAGCCTTTTCAAATGATTTTCTTTTATTTATAATTCTTTCTTGAGTTTCATGACCTAATTCTTTAGTTTTTCCTTATTCTAATTTATTATGTTCTTTCATATCCTATATCATTTTTGTGATGTTTTAGATTTATTTGAAATGGTGGGTTACAATTTTCATCTATTTTATAAGCATATCTTTCTGGCATGCTTTCAGTGGGCCTACAGATGATATTATATTTCTTAATCTCATTTTTCTTATAATAACTTTAGATGAGATTTGACTTGATAATTTTAAGTTGCTCATTTTTGTGAACATTATTTTCCTGAAGGCTTAGAAAGAGGCTTGATGCAGATAGCTTTTCAAGCTTCCCAGAGCTCTCATTTCTGTTATTTTTGTGTGGTATTAAAAAATATGCTTGTCTGATTATTGAGATAACCTGACTCTTCTTATCCCCCCTACTTTATCTCAACCTTCTCTTTCTTTTATCTCTGTTGTCCCTGTCAAGTTCAATTTGGATTCCACTCTAAATAGTTTTTCCTCCATATGGGGCCTGTTGTGAAAGAGCCATGGCAGGTCAGTTTCAAGTGTTCACTGTAATATCTTCTTTAGACCTGTCTTAAATAGGCACCGCCACTTGTTAATTTATGACTGCAGGCAAGTTTTTTTTACTTTTTAAAGTCTCAGCTTCTTCATTCGAAGAACTAGCATAAGAATCATCCCTATCTCATAGTATTGTAGTAGGAATAACATTATATAATATGCAAACATTTTAGCTAAGTAAATGACACATTATCCATGAGCTCACCAATAACCAACATTATTCCCAGGCAGTAATTTAATACATGTTGTCAAATGAATATGTGGATGATGTTAACTTTACATAGACTTTATTACGTTTGATATGGTAAAATGTCAAACATAATTCAGAGTTAAACCAAACTGAGTTATACATACATTCATGTTTACCTTATGGTAATTAGTGAAAAAAAGGAATTGAGATTTGTTCACAATTCTTGTTCTGACCAATAACGAATGTGTGTGTGTCATTCTTTCAAGAAATTCACTTGAATGCTCCTGGAGAGGTATATTTGTTTGGAAAACATATGGAGTGTTTAACATCTTCTCTTCTGTTTATTTTTATGTGCATCCCATATACATTCAGATAATTATGAACAAAACAGCACCAAGGTGATTTTTCAGGGACAATTTAATTTTATTTTCATGCAGCTGCCCTGCTTTCTATTTTAACAATGTGGGAATGATGTATAATTATGCATTGTTAGAAGATTTGGGCTTGTTTATTCTCATTTATCTTGAAGAATAATTTTAAGTATTTCTGGAACATAGCAACTATGTCATCACAGCACCTGGGCACAAACAGTTTTGAGATTGTTAGATGTTTCATGTTTCTGCTTCTATCCAATACAAACAACGGGTCTAGAATGGGCAGGAGACGGCACAGCGACAGAGTTTCAGGGTTGGCTTCAAAGTTTAGATCTTTATCCAAAGTTCTCTTGACTTGTTGGTTGTTGACTAGATTTTTTTCTTTTCAAAGAGCCTGAATTCTTCAACTGTGTCATGATTCAAAACATCCTGAAGTTTTGGGTCAGTGAAGGACGAGAGACCTTTAACAGGAGAGGGACCATAGCGTGTTGAGCAACAGGCCATTTATGTAACTTTCAGGTTGACATATAATACGTTTAACTCATACTTCCGTCAGTCATTGGTTTTCCTTTGATAGTATAAGCACTGGGACAATTTAAAAAAGAAAATAGTAATATTTTCTCTATGGGTAATGAGAGCTCAAAATAGAAAAAATTGATATTTCTACTATTTCTTAATTGTATGCCATTTTTTGTTTTTGTTTTAACTGTAGCTTCGGAAAGCAGTGATGGATCACATATCTGATTCTTTCTTGGAAACCAATGTCCCTTTGCTAGTTCTCATTGAGGCTGCAAAGAGCGGAAATGAGAAGGAAGTGAAAGAATATGCCCAGGTTTTCCGTGAACATGCCAACAAACTGGTAGAGGTAAGTGCGGAGTGGCCTGAGGACTCGAATTTATCCATGGGTTCAATCTCTACATATGGCTCTTAGTATTTCAATAGAGAGCTATTCTATTTATTTATTTATTTTTATTTTTTGAGAAATAAAGTCCTGGAATCATTCTTCCTTTTACCTTCTGATTGCGGGTACCCCCTTTCCAAGGAATCGAGCTATCAGTCATCTTTCTTTTGTCTGTCTTACAACTTTAAGCATGCTCTGAAACATATCTGCCAGTTTTCCTGAGCAACAAACAGGAGCTGAAACA
>NW_016107415.1:3235638-3279400 GCF_001604975.1 Cebus imitator
AAAAAAAAAAAAAAAAAAAAAATCCTACCTCCTCCAAAGAGAAGTTTGAACTTTGGTGGAAGATCTTGGGGCGGTACTAAGGCAAGTTAAGCATCACAAACATGTTTTATGTGTTAGAGGAATCTGTAGGAGTTGCTTTATAAATGCAAAATTTTATTGGGTAATATTGAAAAAATTATCGTACAAACTAAATGATAACTAGACTGCCTAAATTTAGGAGCTGGAAACCAACAGCCTGGCAAAGGTAGGATTAGTGATGTGGGGCTAAATATAATAGAAAATAGAGAAGTTACACAAGAAATATGTGTGCTAGAGAACAAGAGCCCAGGAGGGATGAGGATGGATCCTGGAAAATTTAGGAAATGGTTATTGGGGCCAGGTTAAAACTTTTACTGGCTCTGAGCACTTAATCCAACCACCACCAGCACCACTGTGATGCATTCCTACTTAAAGGCTGGGCGCCGTGGCTCACGCCTGTAACCCCAGCACTTTGAGAGGCTGAGGTGGGCGGATCACAAGGTCAAGAGATCGAGACCATCCTGGCCAACATGGTGAAACCCCATCTCTACTAAAAAATACAAAAATTAGCTGGGCATGGTGGCGTGCGCCTGTAGTCTCAGCTACCCAGGAGACTGAGGCAGGAGAATTGCTTGAACCCGGGAGGCGAAGGTTGCAGTGAGCCGAGATCACACCACTGCACTCCAGCCTGGCGACAGAGCGAGACTCTGTCTCAAAAAAAAAGAAAGAATAAATAAATAAATGACATCACTTAAAATGAAAGAAAACTTTAATGCAAGCTGAAAGGAAAGTAAGTTCTTTTTTTTTTTCCTTTGAATGGAAAAATTAAAATTCTTAGTACATTAATTAAATGTAAAATCCTTTCTGCTTTTCTTGGAGTGGATGATGGGGGTGGTGTTTGATTTAGTTGCATCCTAAGCACCTGCTTAGTTTGCTCCTTGGTTAATCCAGCACTGCAGGTGCCTCGGGCTGAAGACACCCAGCCAGCAGGAAGTCCTACGTCAAGCCTCTGCTTCTCTAGGATACAGGCTGAGCCATCACCCATGACAGCAGTCAGCATGTTCTATGTGCAAAAGCATTGGCCACAGTAATGGAGGCTTTGAGCTTTCTGCCATAACCCCAGTGTCTTGAGACAATACCAGCCTAGAGCTAAAACTAGGGTAATACTCACAATATCAAAGCAGTCCTTCTGGCTCTGTTTTCTCATATCAGGCAAGCCTTCTGTCACCCTTCACATTCCACCCACATGCTTGGATAGTTCACGAAGCTATTTAGGGATCCAGAATCTTTCCAAGGTTGACTTTGGAAGCTCTGTCCATTTCCATGTTTTGAGAAGGGGAAGGTGGAGAAAGAGGAGGATATGAGCACAGAAGGAAGAGGAGGAGGGAAAAAAAATAATGCTGAATGGGTGCTACAAAGCTTTAAATATTCACATGTAATAAAATAATATTAGCATATAAATATACCATTGCACTTATGTAATTACAGTATTTACAAGATAACTGCAAAGTTTACGGAAAATATTAACTGATGGTATGTTGTAGACACTGTGGATGAAGAACAGGACATGGATTTCAAGTTGTGTGATAAACATCTATTTTCAGTCCTATTAATGTCTTTACCTCATTTGCAGGTCACATCTGAAGTTCAAACTTAACACCGTATAAATATGAGACTGGGGCCAAAGACCCAGCCTTTTCCCCTCATTCATCCTTCTCCTGTGACAGGCCCTGGACACATCCACCATTTTCCCTCATTCTGTCTTTAGGTTCCATTGTAGGTAAATCTGTTCATTATATGTGATTCTTGATCCTAAACTTGTGACAGAAGCTGAAAGCTTAGATTACTTGCAGCTCCACATTTCAGAAAACTGCACTTTTTCTGAATACTCCCACAGGTATTCCCTTCATTTCCCATGGATGGTCACTGTGGCCAGCAACATTTTAATGTCTTGATGCCTAGTAGAAATAGGGGCTAGTGTGTAGACTGGCTTCTGATTGACTAGGGAGTAACAGGAATCTACAAGTTTGCATGTATCAAAAAAAAAAAAAAAAAAAAGAAAAACCAACAATGGCCGGGCGTGGTGGCTCACGCCTGTAATCTCAGCACTTTGGGAGGCAGAGGTGGATGGATCACTAGGTCAGGAGATCCAGACCATCCTGGCCAACATGGTGAAACCCCGTCTCTACTAAAAATACAAAAAAATTAGCTGGGCGTGGTCTTGCGCACCTGTAGTCTTAGCTACTCAGGAGGCTGAGGCAGGAGAATTGCTTGAACCCGGGAGGCAGAGGTTGCAGTGAAAACCGAGGTCGAGCCATTGCACTCCAGCCTGGTGCCTGGTGACGGAGTGAGACTCTGTCCGAAAACAACAAGAACAACAGCAGCAACAAAACTTGAAGCACTGAGCTGAGTGCTAGCCTTTTTCTAGTTTTGGGAAGTGTGTGGATATGGGCACCTTTCTTAATTTCTGTGTCTGTAATATGAAAAAGTTGGTTGGTATACTGATTTTGTATCCATTGAATTTGATAAATTCAGCTACTAATTTTAAAACTTTGAAAACTTCCTTTCGAATTTTCTATATACGTAGTCATGTACCTGCAAATTATGACTGTTGTATTAGTCTGTTCTCATGCTGCTAATAAAGACATATGCAAGACTGGGTAATTTATAAATGAAAGAAGTTTAATTGACTCACAGTTCCACCTATGTGGAGAGGCCTCACAATCACGACGGAAGGCAAAGGAGGAGCAAAGACACATCTTACATGGCGGCAGGCAAGATAATTTGTACAGGGGAGCTCCCCTTTATAAAACCATCAGAACTTATGAGACATGTTCACTACCAGGAGAATAGTATGGGGAAAACCACCACCAAGATTCAATTATCTCCACCTGGCACCATTCTTGACACATGGAGATTGTTACAATTCAAGGTGAGATTTGGGTAGGAACACAGCCAAACCATATCAAGTATCTTTCTTCTTTCTCAATACTTATAGTTTGTTTTTTTCCCTTGCATTATAGTATTAGCTAGGACCCCCAGTACAATATGTGGTGGTAAAAATTTTTGTGATTGTCTGATCTCAGTGGGGAAATTTCAGTTCTGTACCTGAAATTAATTACATTGTTTGCTCTAGGTTTCTTACAGATATTTTAATTATATACAGTTAGCTCTATTATCCATTTGCTAAGACTATAAAAAATTATGAGTAAGTATAGAATTGTTTCAAATGCTTTTTCTGCAGATGTTGAGATGATTTTCAGAGGTATTGGTATCAAAGTTATGCTTTCCCTTAAAAAATGAGTTGAAAATTTTTTCCTTCTATTTTTTGGGAAGTGAATATGTAAGATCAGCCTCGTTTATTTTTTAAATGTTTGGTGGAGTTTACTGATAAAACAATGTGAGTGTGGGTATTTATTTGAGGAAAGGTTTAAAATCATAACACTATTTACATTGTTTTATTTCTTTTAAGGTCAGTTTTGTTAATTTGCCTTTTAAGAATTTGTCATTTCACTTATTCTTCTAATTTATTGGCATAAAATTGTCCATAATACACTTGAATTTTTTGTTAGACATATCAGGACCTGCATTACTGTTTTTTCCCCACTCCTCATTTAACTGATAGTGTTTTCTCTTTTCTTCTTGATTAGTTTTGAAAGTGGTTTATCAATTTTAAAAATAAGCTTTCAGCTTTATAGGTTTGTTTGTATTCTAATTTATTTATTTCTGCTCTCTTCCTTATAGTTCTTTCTTTGCTGCTTTCTTCCAGTAAAGCTTACTTCTTCTTTTCTAACTTATTGGAATGGATAATCACGTCATTAATTTCTTGCCTTTCTTATTTTAGTGCTGTATGCATTTAAGGATATAAATTTTCCTCTAATCTATGCTTAAGTCTGGTTATTTTCTACTGACCTAATTTTAAATTCACTTATCCATGTGTGTCCAATATACTTAAAACTTATACATTGAGTTCAATTTTTTTTTTAATTTCTAGTTGATTCTTCTTTTTTAAAGGGATGCCAACTCTCTAGTAAAATTTATTATCAGGTTATCTCCTTTAAAAAGATATTAATCACAGTTATTTCAAAAGCCTAAGTCAAAGAACTCCAATGTTTGGGTCAATTTTGTTTTGTTTTGGGGTGGTTCCACAGATGGCTACCCCCAACACATCCAAAATCGACTGGGATGTTATTACTGATGATGAAACACACCCACCAAAAGAGCCCAGACAGATTTATTGCTCATGTAATGGGACTTCCGGGACAGTAGAGCAGGCACCCATGGTGGTTCATAATGGTTCAAACAAAGAGAAAAATAAGTGGCGTTAGTTTTTATCATGTTGGGGCATGTGGCTGGGGTCAGTATTTCTATGTGGCAGCCAAGATTTGAGTGGTTTGAATTTCCTAACAGCAATAAAAAGGTGGCCCCTCTTATCAGTCTTCCCATTTGGGGAACAAAAGGGAAATGGGGAAAGGGTAACACTGACTGAAAAACTGTCAGCAAACATTCAAAGAGACTTGGACTGCTCATTACAGTTCACCCTTTAGTGTTTGATGACTGGAATGTGCCATGTTTTGTTTTATCGATTTTAGACTTGTTTAAGTAAACTATAAATGATGGGACTCTATGAGGCTTTGAAAATGGAGACAGACTTTATTGCCTGTCTGTTTATATTATTTAATTTTTCTTGTGATTGTGTTATTTGATATGCTGGGTGGTACTGGACTGAATGGCAAATATTTGTGTGGACAAATATAGAGGGTCTGGATAATGTGTTCTCCTCCCAGAGAGAATTCACCCTGTTTTCTATTGGGCAGCAGAGAGGCATCCATTGCAATCAAAGATTAAAGTGACTTGAACCAGTTTGTAGCATTTCTAAAGTTTAGCTTACCTTTCTTTCACCACAGTCCTGAATAATAATCTTCCAGGGTGGCCAGCTGAGGATGAGGATCAGATGTGTCACCTCATTTGTGAATCACAAACCCCAATTTTTTTTGTGTGTGTGTTTTTTTTTTTGTTTGTTTTGTTTTTGTTTTTTTTTTTTTTTACACCAGGAGACTGAGTTTGCTCTGCCTTGCTTTTTGAATGGTCTCAATTTGCTTCTTGCCTGGTGCTATTTGTAACTTAATTGACTGTCAAACACCTTGGGGAAAAACGGGATGAAGCACTAAGTTTGCACCTTTGAACCTCTCTTCTCTATGGGGTCTTAAGTCCAAGTTTGCTGCCGCAGTGGGGCTGTGTCCAACTCCATTTTTTCCCTCCTCAGCCTTATGAGATCACTGAAAATTCCAAGGAATTCTCTTCCTTTCAGCAGCGACCTTCTTTCTGACTTCTCAGTTTCTCTTTCAACACTAAGAATTAGCAAATCCTGGCGAGAGCGGCTGGAGTGACAGGCCCAAGGTTAGGCTCCCCTCAATGAGCCTCTCTATTTGATCTAGTTTAAGTTTTGACATCTTTGGCAGCTCTTCTCTGCTTTCAGCAAATTGCTTCATTGTATATTTCTAGTGGTTCTCAGCAGGCGAGTGGGTCTCTTGTAGGCTACTCCATCATGTTGAGAAGTACAAATTCCTGAGAGAGCTCATTTAGATAAGTTTATGGGGTTTTCTTGTTGTTGTCCTTAGTATTTTTAGTCAGATATTGGGACTTTCATGCTTCAAATAAATGGATAAATCAATAAAAACAGTTCTAACTGAACTGAAATAACAAGCTTGGAGGTCTGTTTCCTGCAATTCCCTCACTTTAGTGCCTCTTCTCTCATTAAGCACAACCATCCAATCCTTCCCAGGGCACCTTTGATCTCTGTTTGAAAGCCTCTGATGAATCTCTAAATTTCCTTTAATGTAAATCACATAAGAATCATTCATAAATACATGAAATAATCAACCTGTGAATCAGTGGTGATGGTTTTAGTTCTTCAACATTTTTCTTGAGTTTAATGATAGTATATTCAGTTTGCTGTCTATTTTTATGTTTTTTTCTTATATTTGTGTGCCATTTTTTCCCAGTTTGCTGTTCATAAAAATGGAACCTACAAAGTGATTGAGCCCTGTCCCAACTACACAAGTTGTGGACCTTAGAAAATCCTCAACAAGGACAGTTTTAATGTACATAAAATATTGGTACAATGTTCAAAGGAAAAAATAATATGGGTTTTCATGATTGCTTTAACAAGTGAACTTTTGAGATATTTTTTCTCCACAATATTTATAACATTTAATAAAATTTAGGAAAACTTCCACTAGGATGTGTTGATTAGAATTTAACAGGCGAACTATGATGTAAAGTCACTATAGGAAGTATCATCTGTTGAACTAGATAAAATGATTATTAGTAATTTTCTCTCATCTTCAGGATCATGCCCTTCTCAAGGTTAGCTAAGGGCTTCAGGGTGGGGCCGACCCTGCGTGTATCCTGAGCTGATCCAGAAAGACCTATGGTACCTCATGTCTAATGGAGAAATGGAGTGCAAATTCCGGCAGCTCAGCAGCAAAGCATTTTGGTCAAGGTTGGGGTGGAGTGGATGTAAATTGGGTACAGAATATGCATTGCCACACTGAAAATGAAAGCTAATCTTCAAAATGAGATGCAAGATCAGTATAGCTCTTTTGGGTCTCCAAACTTGTTTTATTCCTTCCATTGCTTGCCTGCTCAGTCAACCTGCCTGCTTTCCCTTTTCCCCCCATCTCTACAACGCACCTGAGTGCAAGCCACACACTGTGGTGCAGGGAACTGCAGTGGCCTCCCCACAGGCCTCTTTCATCTGCCTGGCCCTCTGCAGTCCCTTCCGCACAGAGCAGTCAGAGTGAACTTCTAAAAATGCAAATCAAATCATATAATTTCCCTGCCTGAGGCCATTCAGAGACTTCCTCTTTCTATCAGGTTAAAGACCAACATTGTAAAGAAGCTTACATGACTTTCAGGATTTGACCTTCTCTTCAGTCTTCAGGATCACCTTCCTGCCCCCTCTTTTTTTTTTTTTTTTTTTCCCAAGGAATCTGCCACACCTGCCATCTTTTGCCTGTTAAATGTGCCGTGCTCCCTCCCACCCTAGACCTAGGCCTTGTATTGTCTGTTTCCTGATGAATTCCCCACTGTATCCTTTCCTCTAGTTTCTAGGCATTGTTCAGCTTTCAGCCTGAACATCATGGCCCCAGGTTGGATCAGTTCCCTGTGTCTTTCACTTTCATGACATCCCATTTATTTTAAGATTGTACCCATTTGGCTCTACAACTATCTGCCAGTTCTCCTGCTAGTTTACCAATTCCTTCAGGAAAGCCACCATGTCTAATTGAATCCTAACTACAACCCAGCTCCTAGCCAAGTGCCTAGCATCTAGCAGGGATTCAAGCAGGAGACGGTGCTTAAAAAAGGAACAAAATAATCAACGTAGCCATTGATGTTGCTACCTTCTAGGCCCCTGAGGTAACATATTTCAATATCACAGCTGTAGGATCCTAAGGGGCACATTGGAGATTAGCAGTAAAGAGGCATTGTACTTTTTTAATTGTCTAATTTGCTATCAAGAAGGAATTTCAAATCTGTGAAGAACTAATGTGAACAAATACTGTTTATACCAAGGTAGAAAAGACCTGCTCTTGCCACTAGGATCCCTAAGGAGTTGAATTAACTCTCTCAAGATGCTCTTGAGGTTGTGTCTGTAACTCCATTATCATTCCTTTCCTGTCCTCTGCCTGACAAGCGTGCTTCTGCTCTCGTCCTCAGTTAGTGGATGTGAGAGAGGGAGCCAGTTCTATCTGACGAAGTAAAGTACAACACTGAAGGCATAGCAATGATGAGTTGGGCAAGTGAATCTCAATTCTCTGCTTCATCCTCTTGACTTAGTTACTGCTGACAGCAGTGCCCCATGAAGGATGAGAAGTTATATCTACTGGAAATGCATGGTTTGGAAGTCAGAGTCAAACCCTGATATTCAGAATCACTAATGTGATCATCCATTAGTCCGGCACCAGAGTGCCTTCCTTTCGGCCTTGAGTAAATTGCTCTTCTTGGTTAATCCCTCCCCTTGCACAATGCTGCATTCAGCAAGGTTGCCTGAGAGGACCATGTGCTGATGCTGTTCCAGTTGCTGGCAATATAACCATGAACAAATTGGAGAAAGTTCCTGCTCTCATGCCACATGTGTTCTCTTGGGAAAGATGAGAAAAGGAGAGGTATGTGTATACTTTGTAAGGCAGAACTCTGTGCTGTAGCACAAAATTAAACAGAGTAGGATGCTACAGAATGAAGGAGGAGGGCATATGAGGTCAGAAAAGGCTTCCCTTCTAAGATGACTGTTTAATAAAGATGTAAAGGGAGGGGAAGAACATTCCAGACTGTGAAAAAAACAAGTCCAAAGACCCCAGGGCAGCAGTGTGCTTTGCATGTTTGGGAGAGAACAAAGAGACCAGTGTGACTGGAGCTGAGACTGAGAGGAAAATTACAGAGATGAAATTGAGAGCTGGGTATAAAGATTTTATAGTTTACTCAGATATTTGAGTCCATTGGAAGGTTTTGAACAAAGGCATGACATCACCTGACTTCCATTTTTAAAAGTTCATAGTGCTGCTTGATGGAAAATATAAGAGTGATAAAAAGCAAAGAAAGAAGAATATGCAAGATAATACTGCAATAGTCCAGATTAGTACCACGACTAGAATAGAGGTGAGGTCAGTGGGAAGACGTGATTCGATTTTCCTATATTTCCAAGGTTGAGCTGAGATATTGGATGTTGGAATGTGTGAGACAGAGAAGAGTCTGGGAAGAATGCATGTTTTGACAAGTTGCAGTGACATAATCAGCTGAAACTTTAATAAAACTTTAATAAAACATAGCCTACAGCCTCAGACTGTTTCTCAGTCGGTTCTGGCTTCAGTTGTCTGATAGGTGTGGTCCTAAAACCCCTACACAAATGTCCTGAGTTTAAATAAATGTAAGAGTTTTGTATATTCCAGGGCCTTGTTTCACACCATCAATTAAAAAAGAAAATCAAGAAAAGTTCCATTATAAACTACATTGATGATGATCACACCACTGCACTTCAGCCTGGGTGACAGAGTGAGACTCTGTCTTCAAAACAACAACAATAACAAACTACATTGATAGAATTGGATCTCCATGCATTTGCTAAAGACAAACTCAATGTCCTCATACCCCTTTTTCTCCTTGCTGCCTTCCCCAATCCAGCTAATAATATTTGAACTAGAACTAAGTTACTGAAGCTTCTCTAATAATTGAGCCATAGCAAGTCTATAAATAATAATACTCTATGAAGAGCTATTTTGTTCAGCTCGTGTATGTTAAACTTACAGTATATTTTATTTTTTCATTTAAGAAGTATATATTCCAGTACTAATCTCCCCCATAAATTCCTGATTTCTTAAACCCTACCATAGTTTGTAAGGTTTTCTATAATATACAATAAAGCATTGGAGAAAAGTTCAAGGGCCCACCTTGGACTCTTAATAACTATTTAAATATAAGGCTAGGGTTTTAAGATTAACCCTTTATTAGCTTATTTAATGCCTCTGGCAACCTGAAGGCATTATTTTTGACTCCAAATTCCAGATGAGAAATCTGAGGTTTTAAGAAGTTTAATAATTGGCCCAATGTCACATAGTTAGAAAGAGACAGAATTCATGCATGAACCCAAGCATTCCAGACTCCAGGACCACATTCTTAGCCACTGTGCCACACTGCCCTCACAGTCTCATCCAAGGTGTCTAGACAGCCTAAAGTCTGGTCCTTCATGTAATTATTTAGTACAGTTCCTGGCCCCAAAGTAATTGTTTAAAAATGTTAGCTGTTGATGTTGATGTTATCGTACATGCACTAAGTTTCATATCTATGAAATCACATTTTAGAGAACAGCTTTATTTTACTGCACATACCCTGAAAGCAATGCACATTACTGCAGAATAATTCTTACATACTAGTGGAATAGATTTTGCAAGGTGCTTTCAGGTACTGGTATTGAGCAGTAAACCAAGCTCACCCACTGGCTTCATGAGTCTTCACGATACACAGCTTGCATCATTCATATCTGTTCAAATTACTAAATGCCATAGACTTTGAAGGTTGCCTGCAGATTATTGGAGTCAAAGGACATTCAGCATTTTTATGTCAAAGGTCTATTGCAGTTCTTGAATTAACTATGCACATAATATAAATATTACCAGGTAACATTTCAATCTTTACACCATAGTCAAAGTATAAAGTGTATGGCCATGATTATGAAATCAATTGTTTTAATATGTAAGAGAAACCAATTATTAATTTCCATGAAAACCTTCCAATTGACTCAAATATCTGAATAAAATACAAAATCTTTATACCTAACCCTCAATTTCACCTCTGTAATTTTTCACTGGTATTTAGATAAAAACTAACCACACCATATGCAAACCTCCAAATTATATTCCAATAGGTGAATTAAGTATCCTTACACAGACACATCCAGAAAATAGAGGGAAATTAACTATGTGGTCCATACCTAAGGAGGAGAAAGAGAATCAACACTTAGCTTGTTCCCTGTGCTAGATACTACAGTAATGTTCGCACATTATCTCTTCTAATCCTCTAAGGAAGTGCTTTAATAGTTAATATCATATTTTTGCAGATGAGAAACCTGAGACTCAAGTAACTGAAAGTAGCCTGACCAAAGTCATTAGATGATGGATGAGTGACAGAACCAAATGCATTCCAACGACCTGGGGTCCATGTTCTTTCTGCTATTCCATATACTTGCTCTATCTGTATAGATTTATATTTATAAATATTAAGCTTATGCATTCCTTACCTGCCTACCCTCACCACAATAAAATTATAAGCCAGCATACTGGTAATATTTTTTAATTTATTCTCTAAAGTTGAGGAAGAGTGTTGTGATGTTTCCTAGGAAGCTGGCATCTGGACTTTAATAGTAGTGCTGACACATCAGACATTAGAAGGTTACATTTCATATTGCTTCTGCAGACATGCAGAAAATATTTTTTTCTTATACTAATTAGTTTTCCTGTTTTGTCATCTAAGTAGAGAGTGTCTATTCTATGTATGTATGTATATACATATTTATATATGTTTCCTCTTGTATTTTGTGTTTTCTGCAACTGTTGAAAAGTGTGTATATATTATACAGCTACTTCAGGAAAGTAAAAAGCTTGTATTGTTAAGATCAGACCCCTTCAATGCAAGAATCCAAAAATCACACTCCAGTGTATAAAAGTAAGTAGTTTTTTAATTGCCCAGGAAAAAAAAAACCCTTTGATGCTCATATGTTCAATTTTTTCTAGTTCTAAGGGATTTTTAATGTCACAAAGCCTTTTAGGTGGCCTGAAGCCATAGTTGGAGAGGGAAAGTGTATTGGAACACTGCTTTTTAGAACCAACAATGAGTTTTCAGGTTTCTTTGACTCCATTCGTTTCAGAAGGAGGTGGAGCTCTACTTCACAAAGCCCTCTAGCCTGCCCAAGGCTCAGTGGGTATGTACTTTCAACCCTTACCTTAAAAGACAACATTGGGTCTTTTGGACCAGATGACTGGAGTTTCTTTGATGTGTAATGATTTACCCCTACTGCTGTGTGTGTGGGTAGATCACTTTAATCCTCTGACCCTCAGATTTTGCATCTGTCCTATCACTATTTAGGTATCGTCCATCTTTGACGTTTTACAGCTCTAAGGACCTTTCCTAATCTCAGATTCTAGGGAAAGGGAAGACATGTTCGAGGGTACTTTTGTGGTTGAATCTTGAATTTAGGGGTTACAAGGAGAACATGTCATTATAGTGGTTTCCCAGGTGCCCTAACGTTCAGGTGAGCAAGGAGCTGAAGCTTGGAGTACAGCTGTTCTAAACCATAAACTGACCAGCAGCATGGAACCCATCACTCCTCATTGTACTCCTATGACTTAGGCCGGTGACGGATCCAATGTCTGAAACACGGATCTGAATAACTCTTAATCAGCGTGGCTGTTATGTAAGTAGAAGACAGAGAGAATACAGGTCTGTACCTGCCACACAGAAAAATCTTCACCTTAGCTAAATAACATTCTGTTATGACTGAAACCATTTGTTTATAAAAAAAGCTCCCACTTTTTGTTTTTTCTTTTTTGGGGGGCACATTAGTGCCTGCTGATAAAAGCCAATAATTGTGAATGGCCACAGTACCCAGGGTTGGCAGGGGTCATGGCATTCTTTTTATTTTTTATTTTTAATAATATATTGAACATAGGATAAGCAAAATATTATTTCGACATGAAATTATATAAAAATGACTAGGTATTTTACCTTCTTTTTCCATACTCAATCTTTAAATTCTAGTGTATGTTTTTTGCTTACAGTACAGCAGGCCCTTGAATAACGTCATTTTGCTCATCAGCACACCCTTTTTCCAATCTCCAGAAACATTCCCTGTCCTCAAAGCCACTCCAGTATGTGTGAGTCTGGAGTTATGTGTGTTAGACACAAAAACACGTTCCTTGATCTAAAGAACAAATAGATTTTTGATCTATATATAAAATACAACATCAGCATCTTTTGGGGAAAAAAACGATGTTTTAATTGGCCTTAGCGTAAAATCTAAGTAAATACTGTTTGTAATAGAAATGCACCTTTTGAAAATTTCCCCACTACCGCTTCCCACCAGATTGCTGCCTTTGGCTGCTCCTGTTTAGACATTCTGGAGCTGCCACAGTGTGTGAATTTCACACATCCAAGGTGCCTGGGAATTGAGTCAATATTTTCACATAAAACCAGTGGCCACAGAAATATAGTTACTTACTTAGATGGACAGGTTGTTATCTTTTATCTTAAAACAATAGTACCATCATGATTTATCTTTTCTAGATCTTTTCTTGGGATATCAAAAGAAGAAACATGCCCTTCAAATCTGTAAATTATCCCAACCAAATGTTTTTCTTACCCAGTTGATATGAAGGGAATCCAAGACACGTGAGCTCTTTCACATTCCCTTACCCATATACATTTTTTTATTATTTTATTACTTAAATTTTTTGAAAAGAGTGGTTTGTAACTTAATTTTGGAATGCAAGGTACTTTGATGGTAAAGCTGTAATGCATCTTTAAAAATGCATTTCAGGCTGCCTGTATGAGGAAAGGTGCTGAGCTTTTCTGTAAAATGTCATGACAGTTTCTGCACAGAGACTGGAGACTTGGAGGATGTTAATGGCAGTGGGGCAGTAGATTACTTTATGGATCAATAGTTTTGCAAACTAAAAATAGGCTGTGATTGGACCTATCCCAACACAACACTCAGCTAAAGAGGCTGTTTTCATTCCCACAATCAAGTATCTCCAAAAGTCAAGTCTTTTCAAGTAGGCGACTTCAAGTATCTGTGTTACATAGAGCTTAAAAAAAACCTAATTTGCAATTTACATCCAAATTGGCCTACTTTTCCTGTGCCTATTCTGTAAACAGGATAACAGCCAGGTGTTTGTCTTCATCCTGGCTGGGCAACATCTTAGCTTCATACCTGTCTGGGGAAGGGGCTCAGGTGGGAACCCCACCATCTCAGTACCCATCGTGACAAAGCCAAAGCCAGTACCTACAGCTGACAAAGTACCCAGTACTCAGTACCCACAGCTGACAAAGCCAAAGCCAAACACACAAATAATGGGGGGCAGTGAGGAATTTAAGCAGGCCCCATTCTTGCAGAGGACACGGGAAATACAGCAAGAAACAGTTCAAGAGGATTCAGGCTGTTGCAGCAGGGTCAGAAGCTCAGACAAGCAGAACAAGGAAGACTGGAGAGTTCATGTATTGGAGGAACGTGGAAAAAGGGAAAGCAGGGAATCTGGTTGCCTCTGCTCACGGCTCTTTCTGATGCAGCTCTAATTCATAAGTTAAATGCTTGCTGTTTTTCTGCCCTTGAATTTTGCCTTGAGGACCATTTTCCTCTCTCACTGACTTCACAGACTCTGTCTGACCTTTCTTATTTCTCCCCATGGTCCTCCTGTCACCAGAAACCTTTCAAATGGTTATTCTATATGCTTGTAGATTCTAGTGCCTTGCTACAAATATGGGTTATATTATTGCCCGTTATTTCTCCTGATTGTTTTCAGGGGGAAAAACATCTAACATCCAATGAATTCTCTTGGTTTGATTTTTTGCCTGGAAATTTCAGAGTAACAATTACTTTTCTCAAGATGAAAACAATTCAACCTTTGTCCCGATTGCTTAACTAGAATTGTGGAAGAAAGGCTTTTGCTCAAATACTGTTAATAAATGGCTGCCTCAGAATTCTGAAGAGTTTCTCACGGTCAGAAAATACTAATGACATGTGTACAAGTGATTTTCTTGCCTTATAGAGTCCATGTGTACATCCACAACAAAAAGCATCAGAGCTAATGTTTCTTTAACCTATCTTGGAGAACTTTAGTGTGAAATGTCAATTTCCATGACAAGTTTCCTTAGAAGTGAAAAGAGGTTTTCACTTCCACATAGTTGCTCATAATTTCCTACTTATCTCTTCTACAATAACTTTCAAAGCAGTGAATGTTCTGTTTTGTTCAAAAACATTTATAATTTTGCAGAAGCTTAATGTACCCGTAGCTGTGCTGGTGGTGTACTTTTAGTTGCACTGGTAATTGCTTTTCATTCTGGAAAACCATGGTTGATGATCATGACTTTGAAGGAGCTGATGATCTCTTGTTTTGAGCCAGGGTTTCACTCTGTCACTCAGGCGATAGTGCAGTGGTGTGGCATGATCACAGCTCACTGCAGCCTTGACCGTCTGGACTCAGGTGATCCTTCCAGGGTAGTTGGGACTGCATGACGAATTTTTTGTGTTTTTGTAGAGACAGGGTTTTGCCGTGTTGCCGAGGCTTATCTGGAACTCCTGGCTCAAGTGATCTGCCCACCTCAGCCTCCCAAAGTGCTGGGGTTACAGGCATGAGCCACCAAAGCTGGCCTCATTTCCTCTACTTTGAATAAAAATTTTACTTGGGTAGAGATTATGGAAATCAAAGTACTTAAGGAGTAAAATGAGATTATTGTGTATCAGGGTTTCTCAGCCTCCTCACTACTGACATTTTAGCCTGGATAATACTTTGTTGTGAGGGGGCATCCTGTGTGTTATAGGATGTTTAGGGGCATCTCTGGCCTCTACCTACTAGAAGCCAGCAGTGGCTTCACTCTAATTGCAATAACCATAAATGATCCAGATACTGTTAGGGATTTCCTGGGCGACAAAATTGTCCCTTGTTGGGAATCATTTCTGTATAATCTTTCAATACATATGCATATGAAAAGTTAATTTATGTACACTCAGTGCTCCATACCTACATAAGTTCATTTGCAACACACATTATTTGATGTAAATTCAGTCAGCAGAGAACACAAGAAATAGGTGAAGGTTTGTTTCTTAATTGAAATTATCTCTGAAATTACTGTTATTCAAAATTGTCATCAGTTTCTCTCCCCATAGTAATTTGGTGAAAACCTCTTGTCACAATTATTTTCCTCTGTGATCTTACTTCTGCTTATAATCTCACTATTTTAACAGAATACCCTAGTATTCTGAAACTATTTCCAGAGGGGACATTTTACTGTTATTCAAATAGTAATACCTAATTAGGATTCTCTCACTGATTTCTTTTTAACTAAGGCAGCTAGCTTAAAATAAGGCTCCAATGAAAGAGGACAGGAACAGGTAGGTAGAGAATACGCTGGAGAAGATGTGTATAAAGAAGACACTGGAAGACGGCAAAGCCCGTTCCATTCATATCACCCATAAAGTTCAGGACCAGTTATTAAATACAACCACAGGGCAGACACAGCTCATACTCCATAAGCACTTATTAGTTGAAGGCTAAATTCAGGTTGGAATTCTCTGGATAGGCCTATGATCAATATACCTTTAGTTTTACTTTGTATTAATCTCTTTTAAAAAAAGGAAAATAAATCTTTTATACAGTTAGCGTCTTTCCTTAGTGCCCTGACATATTGCACGCTTACTACCTCTGAGCCTTAACTCCTGCAACCCGTTGAGCCAGGAATTTCTTGCCCAGTTCTTTGCCTGGCGATCTCCTGCTTTATTTTTTAAATGAAAAGATAGCAAGAATGCAGGATATTTCTAAGCAATTACGGGAAACTATGTGCTATAGTAAATAAGCCACATCCAGAGTGAGGACAGTACACAGAGGCAGGAAGATCATGTTTATCCCTAGAGTCATGGTCATTGACATTAGCGC
Organism: Cebus imitator; assembly: GCF_001604975.1. Classification (NCBI taxonomy): domain Eukaryota; kingdom Metazoa; phylum Chordata; class Mammalia; order Primates; family Cebidae; genus Cebus; species Cebus imitator. The sequence continues at coordinate 3,251,859 of NW_016107415.1, forward strand.
TCCCAACCTCTGAAAACAGGCCAGTGTTTGCAGATGCGTGTGTTCAAGTATACCCAAGGGACAGACACTGCTACCCAAGGCATTTGCATACTGGTTAAAGAAAGCACAAGGCTTCATTGTTCTAAATGTGCCCCCTGGCAGCATTGGCCTTACCTGGGAGCTTGTTGGAAATGTAGACCCTTGGGTCTGCATTTTAACAGGACTCCCAGGTGATTTCCATAATATTCAAGTTTGTGAAGCTCTGGCATAAGAAACATTTTCCAGAATATATTCCCATGAGATGCTCTGGGGGGAAAAAATGGGAGTTAGAGGAAGGATAGGTTCAAATATACATGTGGGAATCTCCTCATGCTATAGCCGCTGCTATGGTCTGAATGTTTGTGAGCCTCTGTCTTTGTCTGTTCATGGTACTGGAACAAAATACTTTAGATTGGGTAATTGCTAAGTATAAGAAACTTACTGCTCACAGTTCCAGAAGCTGGGAGGTCCAAGATCAAGACACCAGCAGATTTAGTGTCTGGGGAAGGTTTGCTCTCTGCTTCAAAGATGGAGGCTTCTTGCTGTCTCCTCATATCGTGGAAGGGGCAAACAAGCTCTATGAGGCCTCTTTTATAAGGCACCAAACCAATTCACAAGGACTCTACCTTCATGACCTCATTGACTCTCAAAGCCCCACCTCTTAATACCTCCACATTGAAGATTGGATTTCCATATGCAAATTTTGGAAAGAAAAACATTCAGACAATAGCGCCCCTCAAAATTCTTCTGTTGAAACCTAATTCCCAGAGTGACAGTATTAAGAGGTGGGGCTTTTAGGAGGTGACTGGGTAATGAGGACTGCATCCTCATAAATGGGGTTAATGCCCTTATAAAAGAGGCTCCCTTGTCTCTTCCCCAATGTGAGGACACACAGAAGGCACCATCTGTGAGGAACATGTACTCACCAGGCACTGAATCTGCTGGTCTGTTGATCTTGAACTTTGCAGCCTCTGGAACTATAAGCCATAAATTTCTGTTGTTGATAAGTTACCTAGGCTCAAATATTTTGCTTCAGATGCCTGAACACACTAAGACAGCCATTTTTGGAGATTTACAATGTACATAGACGCTGAGAAACATACTTTGGGAAATTCCAAATTATAACGTCAGGCCTTAGGGATGGTGGAGGCTTGAATTCTGTGCAATTCTAATTAAAATTTGGTGATAGAAAACAAGGGTTTAATATGATAAAAGTACTAAGTGATTACTTTGGATCAACTTTATTATTTTTTGATGTCGAAAATGGATACATTTTCAAATGTCATGGCAGTCAGCTTGCTAAATACCATTAGCTTCCAAGTGATTCTGTCAAAGACAATCCAGAAATGCATAATTACTGTTGAGTCAATGCTTATTTACTGAGTCTAATTATTTCTTTTGTTGGCAGTTATTATTGCTTTTTCTGGCATTAGTTCTAACGCTATTTGGTAAAATGTGGACAGTTCTAAAGTATAGGTACAGTATTCATTTGCTAGAGCTGCCATTAAATCGTACCACACACTGGCCAGGTGTGCTGGCTTGTGCCTGTAATCCTGACACTTTGGGAGGCCAAGACAGGCGAATCACCTGAGGTCAGGAGTTCGAGACCAGCCTGACCAACATAGTGAAACCCCATCACTACTAAAAATATCAAAATTAGCTGGGCATGGTGGCAGGCGCCTGTAATCCCAGCTACTTGGGAGGCTGAGGCAGGGGAATCACTTGAACCTGGGAGACGGGTTGCAGTGAGCCAAGATCACGCTGTTGAGCTCCAGACTGCACAACAAGAGCAAAACTCTGTCACACAAACAAACAAAAAACAACATACACTGAGTGGCTTAAATAACATAAATTAATTTTCTCATGGCTCTAGAAACAAGGGGTCCAAGACCAAGGTGTCAGTAAGTTTGGTTTCTCCTGAAGCCTCTCTTGGCTTGCAGATGCCACCCCACTGTGCCCTCGCACGTTCTTTCTCTGTGCTCACACATCCCTAAAGTCCTGTGTCCAGTTTTCTCTTATAAGGACACAAGTCAGATTGGATTAGGGCCCAACCTCAAACCTCCTTTGAACTTAACACCTCTTTAAAGACTCTATCTCCTAATACAGTTGTGGAGTTAGGGCTTCAACATATGAATTCTGGGAGAACACAATTTTGCCTAAAAATACCAACTTTTTTTTTTCTTTTCTTTTCTTTCTTCTTTTTTTAAATGAGAGAAGAAAGGCAGAAATACTTTCATATGTTTTGAAGGCTTTACATTTAATTTCAACTCATTATTTATGCCAATTACTGCATGCACCGGAGATGAATTTTATGGTGGTCTAGGTCATCACTAATTATTTTTTTTCTGATGCAGATTCTTTCACCTTATTTAAAAATAGCTTCAAACTTTCCAAGTGTATTACACAGACAAGCCTGACTTCATCAAGGGGTTCCTCAAACTCTAGAGTCTGGACCATGCTGTTGCAGTCAGTGGAGACCCAGCTAATAACACTCCTCATTCCATCCATTTTCTTAGGTGCTGGATGCAGAGTTGTGCAAGCTTTTGCCTTCTGCTGTAATGTATTCACAAAGCCTATACATTTCTTCTCCAGGATTTGAATAATCCCAGAAGACCCTGTTCGCTAAAAGGTCTCATAGGGAATGAAGGATGAGTATTACAACATCCACTCCTTTTTATGCTCTGTCTGAGAAATTTGATTTCCTAGCCTGAGCAGCTGCCATTCTCTGATGCAGATTGTTGCCACTGCTCTTGACAGAATAAGTATTTTTTAAATCCCTTTCTCTTTTGGATAATAAAATATTCACTGAAAATTATATGAGTAAACAGAGTAGGAGTAGGAAGTCAGGACAATAATGATATTGGATATATGTAATTATGAGCTAGACTTTCCCTAGTCAAAATAATTTTTTAACTACTTTAGGGTCTTTTGCCTGCTACATCAGCTATAGCCAGGGCGTCTTATTATACATAGCGATTTACCATGTCGACAAAGACAGTCGGGAAAAATTCATCATCAATTTATTTTCATTCCCCCTGCTGCATTTTAATGTTAAGATATTTGCAAAAAATATGCAGATTGTATGGATACATGAAGCATTGGTTATAGCTGTACTTGACAATAACATCTAATGTTTATATGGTATTTTTATGTGTTTGTATTATATGGTTTTATATTATTTGTAAACACTTTATCAATATATACTTCATCCTTGGAACACCTCAATGAGGAAGCCAAGGCAAATTTCTTTCCTAAGAAATGTGACATTACCAGCTGGTAACAGACATGATTCTAGAATCCAAATTAACTGAGCATCTACTATGTGCCAATAGTATTTTGAATATGTGAGATGTGTCAGTGAACAGAGATCTCTACCCTTAGGGAGATTAATTCTAATTATAGAAGGCAGATGACAGAAACAGACAAAATAAATATATAACCTATGACAAGTGCTATGGAAAAAGGAAAAGTAGAACAGTAAGGGACTGAGGTATGGGGTTGCAGTTTTAAGTAGGGTGGTCAGAAGAGGTTTTATTGAGAAAACGGCATTTAAGCAGTCTGGAAAGAAGTGATTTTGGTGTTTAGTAGTTTGCTCCCTGTCTCTCTGCCACCTTTTCATTGGTTATAGCATAATTACGCAAATGACTTGCAAGTATTTTCACAGAAACCTTAACCATGGAGTGATTAGAGACAGCAATGGACGTTGGCCTGGACTTCTGAAAAATAACAACGTGAATTAGGAGAAGTCCACCTAGAGTCGTGGTGAGCATAAAATTGCAATACTTTTTTAGGACAAGTGACTTCCACAGTTTTAAGAAAATCTTAAAGAAGTAAATGGTGTTTCTGTCGATGCTGAGTTCATGGCTATCATGGGCTAATCAGTATTCCTTCTAAGATGGCCATCTGCATGTTTGGACATAGGACTGCTCACACGTTGAGATGAAGTTAGACTTCTGTTTGTCCCTGATAATGTTCCGTCAAGGATTTGTTATAGATCATTGCAGATCCAGCTCCTTAATATTGATAAAGGATAAAGAAAGGAAGATAGAACTTTACAGGGGGAATCAGTTGTTCAGTTGAGCAGTGAAAAGAAGGCATTGAGGAATTTATGACCTAAATGCTATGAAAGCGTATCTCATATCTCTTAGGGGAGTTCTTTATCCTGTGACATAAAATTCCACCCCGTGATTTCAAATTATTCCAAGTAGGTGGGACAGAATAGGCTGCATAATCTCATGATAAACAACCTAACCCTTACTGGTTTAAGATAGCGTAGATTTAATTTTCCTTCATGACTTTCCATTGAGAGTTCTAGGGTTACTTGGGAACACCTGTTTCTCTTCTCTGTCCTCACCATATGACTGATGAAGGAGCCACCATCTGGAGTATGCCAGTATTTGTGGTTAAGGCAAATGATGCGGCCAGACATGCACCAGCTTCTAAAGCTTTCACTGGAAAATGGCATGTGCTTCCCCTAACACTCCATGCATGAAAGACAGTTCACCTGGACAGGATTATGTTCAAGTACTTGTGGAAGTAAATCCTACCTGGTGGCTGGAAGGAGAAAGAACCAGGATATTTGTAAATTGTGTAATAATTCACACAGTGGGTAAAATTTTGAAGTTTCTGTCCGCCCTGAGACTTCAAAAAAAATTATTGACGAGTTGCTGTTTGCTATTTGATGAGGTGTCCTGTTGCTGTTCTGACTGGATATCTGATTCCTCTTGTGGAGTTCTTCATTTTTCGGGAAGGAGTAGGGCAGGATCAACTTCTGCAACAATTTGAAGTTGAAGAGATGAAGTTTAAGGTCAACATATGACAGCCTTGTTGTTAGTTTTATTGACAGTATACTCAATATACTTTTAAATGAAGTAGTTTTCTCAGAAGCTCGTGTTGGGTTGCAAAAAAAAAATTAAAGCAGTCTTATCTATCACAGAGGAAACTTTAAAAAATTATAATTCTTATACCACAGGCAACACGTTGTTTTTTGATCTCCATGACTTCTGTTATGTAACTTCAAGATATTAGGTTTTATAGCTTTTGAGAAGGGCTCATGAGGGTAGAAAGGTCTGTCGAATATCATATATTAGGCAAGCAATGTGTTTTGTGAAGACATGGAGACAGAATGTGGAGACCAAGGAGTTGTCAACAGTCACACAATAAATAAGTTGAGTCCAGAGATTAGATAAAATAGTAGAGGCCAGGCAGTTCTCAAAGGCCTGATTCAGATGAGGCAAGAGGCGGGGAACTCAGTGAGCAGCACTGAGGAGCAAGACATGCCCAGATGAGTCATTTTCCTAGGACAGAAGGCAGAAGCCAGGCAAAAGGGAGACACTAGTCTTACAGGCAGTCCTCCACGGGGAGACAGCATTATCCTTCTCCTGCACTTGCAGAGGACTGACTCTAAGATGACTGGTAGCCCGTACAAGAAGTTTGTATATTCTTGGTACAGGTTCATGCATATGACAACAACTGCTCGTTTATTTCTCTGCAAAGCATATAAATCAGCAGGTCTTCACACTGGTCATCCTCGTGCTTCTCCTACACTGATTAGCCCATATCTCAAGCTTAGCCTTTCTAAGTGACTCCCTTTTAGGCCTCCCTTTTGGAGCAGTATGGTAATATGGTCAGTGAGCATTCATGGGTCTATTCTCAGAGCTCCCAGTTAATTGATGTATTCTGCTCCAGGGTTGGCCAGAAGGCAGGAGGAATAGACCAGTGTCTTCTTAGTTGTATTGCCCAGGCATCTGGACCCTATAGAGAATTCACTGCCGGGAATGGAAGATCATAGTCTAAAGGCTGATTACTCCAAATGCGCCATGAGCCACTTAGCAGGTGCTCACGTCTCATGCTTCTTCAACACACACACAGTGACCCCCATCCAAAGTGGAACCTGGCTCCATCTTGCTTTTGTTCCTTAATACATGAATCACTTCTGTTTCCAAGGAGCTACCATGCCTTTTCAATACCGAGGCTTGAGCAAGAGGATGATCCATTGGGTGATAGAAATTCAAGCCATTAATCTCATATCTCTGTCTTTTTTGCCCCTTTCTGTTTCCTGTATGTTAAATGGAGATAGTAATACCTTCCCCTCCTCCGGAAGACAAGAGAATAATTGAATGGGTTTAAATATTTAAACCACTTACGCTGCCAGACAAAACACCAGCATGACTGGCCTTAGAAAAGCCCTAGACTAAGGCTCCCATCCCTGTTGCCATCATCCTCATCTTCTTTTCCCTTATTAATTAGTCTCCAGATATCTCAGAGCAAAAAGCAGACTGACCTTAGCTCTAACCGGAGTCAAGAATTCTCATTTCTGTTTCTCCCATTCATCCCCTAAATACCCACCTGAGTCTGGCAGTGAGAGGGGCCTGCCATAAGGACTTGAAGCTCATGCTCTTCCCTTCACTTTTTAAAATCTTCCTTTGTATCTGCAATCGGTGGGAAGATGAATTCATAGGCCTGAGGCATTAACAACCAAACTGAATAAAGGCAGCCTTCCTGTGGAACCAAAGTTCACTTAATTGTGCCTTGGGCCTGGGCGAACACAAGTGCTATTCTTTAGTGTTGACTCAGGGAAACATCGCTTGATTTTATAAGATTGTAAGACAATGATGGAAGCAAAACAACTCTCCTTCACCCCAGTTATGTAGGCCAGCTTTAGAATGGAGAACAAGGTATGATTTTCAACCCATAATAGGATTAATTCAAACTGACACAGCAAGGAAATCCATTTTTTCAGGCTGCCATTTATTTCTTTTCTCTTATCAGTCAATCACAAATATTTATTGAGCACCATCTATGAGCTCAGCATGAAATAAGCATAAGAGATGACTTCTGCTTTTGCCATTTAACATTTCCTTCGGGGAGACAGAGTTAACATCCATGATCTAATACAAAGAACACTTAACTGGAATAAGGAGATCTGTGGTCTTGTCACAGGCAGTTGAGTAGTATAGTGTGTGGTTAAGACAGAATGCCCTGGAATTTGGGCTTTCAGAGCTATAAAATAAGGCACTGTCATTAACTAGCAGTGAAACCTTGAGAGAATCCTATACCTCTTAACAAATTTTCTCATCTGTCAAAAAGAAGTTAATAATAGTGCCCAACTCAAAGGCTTGTCAAGAGCTTCTAGTTAATACTCTGTTAGTATTTTATTTACACCACATTAAGTATGAGATATCATTTGTTTAGTATTTCAGACAAGTCTTCGAAAATCTGTGGGACAGAAGAGAGACCAAACTTGTGTTAGGTATTTTCTGTGCCCTACAGACCAAATGGGGCACGTCACACATGTGTTTTTATACATACTCACTAATGCCTTGTGAACTGGGTGAGGGAGACATGAATAGGTGAAAATAGTTTTCTAAGGTCTGCTAATTGGTAAGAGACAAAGCTTGGTTCAAACTCTGATCTGAGTTCAAATCCTGTGCACCTTCTACTCTCCCATGGCCTGTCTGAATCTCAGTTTCCCACGTGAGGAAATATTGGGGTAGAGCAAATGGGCTCTGAGTTCAGCTCTAAAGCTTGTGATTCCAAGTCATCCAATCTTCTAGTAAAACTGAATTTTAAATCAAAGGCAATAAAGATGGAAGCACTGCATTCACAAGAGATTTTGAGAAGTAATTATTAGGCCATGAAGAAACAGTAGAATTTGTTTATATGTAAAGAAGAGAGAATACCTCTGCTAGGCATAAATATTAGAACAATGATAGCAATGATAGGTAGGGAAGGCAATAGAAGAAAATTGTCCCTACCAAGAGGAGGCTGCTACTGAGGAAAGGTTGGAGACAGGACTGTTTTCCTTCCTAATACCTTAATCCAGGGTTTCTAAATATCAGCACTATTGACACTTTAGGCCAGATAACTCTCTCTCTTGGGGACTGTCCTATGAATTGTGGGATGTTGATAAGGGCTGAATTGTCCCCCTCCCCTCTAATTCATATGTTGAAGTTTTAGCCCCCAACATGATAGTATTTGGAGATAGAGCCTTTGGGAGATAAAAAGTCTTAGCTGAGGTCATGAGGGTGGGGCCCTTATAATATGATTAGCACCCTTGTAGGAAGAGACATGAGAGAGTTTATTCTCTTTACCTTGTGAGGACATAGCAAGAAGGTGGCCATGGAAACCATTAAGAGGGCCCTCACCAGAACCCAACCATGCTGGCACCCTGGACTTCTAGCCATTAGAACTGTGAGAAAATAAAGTTTTGTTGTTTAAGCCACCTAGACTATAGCATGGCATTTGTTGTGGCAGCCCAAGCAGACTAAGCTGTTTAGCAGCATCCCTGGCCTCTCCTCGCTAGACACCAGTAACATCCACCCAATCATGACAACCAAAAATATGCCCACACGTTGCCCAATGTCCCCTGGGGATAAATCACCTCAAGTTCTCTCAAGTTCACAATTGAGAAGATCACTTGGGAACCATTGTCTTAACCTTGTCTTAATCCTAATTTAGGTCAAAAACATCATCGTCTGCAAGTTTGTAAGTTTAGGTTTTAGGTTTGTCTCTTTGTTTCGGTTTTGGTTTTTTATTTTGTTTGTTTTTTGTTTTTGAGATAGCGTGTCGGTTCTGTTATCTGGGCTGGAGTGCAGTGGCACAATCATGGCTCACTGCAGCCTTGACCTCCCAGGCTCAAGCAATCCTCCCACCTCAGCCTTCCGAGTAGCTGGGACTGTAGGCATGCACCACCATGCCTGCCTAATTTTTGTATTTTTTGTAGTGATGGGGTTTTGCCATGTTGTCCAGGCTGGTCTCAAACTCTTGAGCTCAAACGATCCACCACCTTGGTCTCTCAAAATGCTGGCATTACAGGTGTGTGCCACTCGTCTGGACCTCTTTATTTGCAAGCTTAATCTTGCTGCTTTAGATTTATGTTTCCCTGATATGGTTCTCAAACTTTCCTGTGTATGAGAATCATGAAGGGGAACATATTAAAATGCAGATAGTCTTCTGTCTACTAAAAACTTGGTGTAGTCTGCATTAGAACCAACAAATTTGATTTTTAACAATCTCCTAACTAAGGTGATTCTGACACAGTCCAGGGACCTCCACTTTAAGAAACACTGACACAGTTGCTATAGTCAGTGTCAACTTTGACCTTGCATGCATAGTAGAAAGACAGTGGTCTTAGGAACAAATAATTGTGAATTTAATCCTTTATTTTTTTATTTACTTGGGATTTTGAAGTGAGCTGGCTAAGCATGTAGCCTCCAGGATCAGATGCCCTGGTTTCAAAGCCTGCCTTTGTCACTTGCAGGATGTGTAGCATTGGGTGAATCACTCAGCATTTCTACGTCTGGGCTTCCTTACCTGTAACATGAGGAATATTGTCAGTACCTGCCTCGTAAGTTGGCATTATGTATGACTGGATACATGGCAAGACTCCTGTAATTGTTCCTGCATAATGCGTTCAATAAATGTTTGGGGGTAGAGGCAAAGGTTAATTAAAAATAAAAAGTGTGGGCTGTTGCCATAGCAGCTTTGTAAGGGCATTCTTGACTTTGTGAAGAATGCCTGGTGCACTTTGCACAGGATTTTTCTGACTCCAGAGCGCCTGTGAGTGACTTGGGAAGTTTGTAGAATTCATGTACCCAGCTTCTTCCACCCAAGAGGTTGTAATTCATTACGCCTCAGGTGAGGTTTAGGTCTGCATTTTTGTAAAGCTATCCAGAAGACTGTGATGCAACCAACTTAGATACCACACATAGAAACACACTGTCTTGAAGAAAATAGCTTGTACTATGTACACACTCAACCAGCTTATTACATTGATCTATTCCAGTGATAGACTATATTCTAGAACATAATCTTTAAGTCTGTTCTCCACTGAATATCCTATATAGACGTGATTACAAAACATGGCATGAATTTCTTGTTTTCGTAGTTGATACTTAGCAAGCATTCTCTTTCACTTCTGGTTTTCTTTGATTTCCTTGGAAGTTTTCCAAATTATGTTCTGAAAAAAAAAAAATTATGTAAGGCTTTTTAAAAAGGGAGGAAGAAGATACTTCAGAAAGGATGTCGCCTAGACTTAAAACCCCTTTCTACAGGATATTTCAACAAGTTGGGTTGTGAATTGAGGATATTAATTTTTGGAAATTCTTAAAGCAGCACAGACTCCTATTAAGGCAGGAATCTAGTTTGTAGAACACTAAAGGCCTGTCAGTATACATTTTCATTTCATCTTTATTCCTATTCTTTGGTGAAAATAAAAGTTTTTGAACAGAAAATAATTTTCTCCTTAGGGTTTTTTGAGGAAAAACAAGGATTTTGCTTGTTAAAAAAAGAAGGCAAATGTATTCTGATTTCACCAACTTTTCTTAACACGCATTCCAAACTCTCCAGCTTTTTTTCCCGTAAATCTGATGAGAATTAGGACCACTGTGAATATGTTCACTATCAAAATCAAAGACGTTGCCAAAAATAGATAGAACTTAAGTGTTCCTCCAGTTAAATGGTGGCTCTTATCACTGTGCTTGGTGTCATAGTGGAATATTTTAGAAGGAAATGATTAGTAGTCCGGATTTTCTGCTGCAAGAACTAGAGGTTCTCTGATGTAGTTTTCTGCTATATTTTTTTCAAAATCCTTCAGAGTCAATCTATTACTTTTATCATTGCACATCTCTTGAGTAATACGTGTAATGGGTATGCATTTGGTCCATGAAACTCAGGAGCAAGAATATCCCTTGTTTTTATTGTTCCAATGTATATAATTAGAGCAACTTTCCAAAAGATCTGGCCTCTTATGGAAGTCCAGAAGCAAGCTTTTCAGCATGGAGTTGTTCTGTTATTTCTCTTACTCTAGGCCTGTGTGGGAACAGCCACTCCATTCATGCAAAATTGCACATAGGTTATTACAGAATTTCATGTATGCACAGATGCTCTGATACTTCCTGCTGTAAGAGGAGGATGTTTATTAAGTGTAGTGGGGGAAAAGCTACTAATGGAATTATTCCTCCTTTCCTTCCTTCCAACTTGGGAAATCCCACTCTTCTTCCCCAGTCAGGCCTCTCCCTTCATCCTCATCCCCTGCTGGGATAACTTGCATTTAACAATCCCTTAAGGTAGCCAACGTTTCAAATAAATGCACAGGTGGGAATTTTCTTTGTGTAAAACAGGTTTCCCACAGTGTGAGCAGAGTCTCTGTGCCATTTCCCAGACTTCTGCCCACCGGGAGCTCCGTCTGCATCCTGGCTCCTGCCCCGTCCCCTGCCCGAGCTCTGCTGAAGAATGAAGCAAAATGTCCCTGAGGAAAGGTCCTCAGCAGCTCCCCTTAGGGTTGGGTTCTCATCCTTAGAAACATAAATGTGGAAGATGGGAGGGTAGAGGGCATATTTAGGGATGAAGATGAGGTATGACTGAGAAAGAACACAGAAGCTTATCCATTCGTTCAAGGAGAGGGCCAGGGTGAAACTAACTTTTCAACCTTGCCTTTTTGAAAGAAGAACTAAACAGATTGCAGTATATCAATAGAATGTTCTGCCGAATATTTATGGTAACGTCTCAGATAACTAAACCCAACAGATCAGAGCCTTTATTGCTGCGCTTAGTTCTGGAAGGAGTCAAATTACAACAAAGTAACTGGTATCAGTTCTTACTTTAATCATACCCCAGATTGTCTCCACTTACTAAAGAAAGACAACCATTTCATTCTGCAGTCTGGATTTAGTAAGCAAGGGAGAAGTTGGCATTTTAGGATGATGTTTAGAAATAAGGGTAAATTTACTGTGTTCTCCATTTCACCCTTAGCTATATTCTGAAAATCTTCAAATAATTCAAAATATTAAACTGCTTTTGTTTCTGAGGAGCATTCAGCAAAATTGAAAAGTCGGTAGGATTTGCTTTGATTCCTTTGTTTTGCCTAGCCTGTGTGTTTCTGAATCCTGACTGCAAATTAGCATTACCTAAGGAACTTCAAAAACTCTAAGCCTGCGTCCCACCCCTAGAGTTGCTAATTCAGTCTGGGGTGGGGTCTGGGTGTCACTAATTCAAAGTCTTCTGGGTGATACTAATGTACAGCCAGGGCTTGGAACACCAGCTGCGCTGTTTGCACAGGTCTCTTTTCTTGTTAGCATTTAATTTAATTTTTTTTTACCTTGACTATCTTAGGAATGATTTTTACAGGGTTGTAAAAATCTTAGTAGGCAAGGAGCTGATAAAATACCATGTATTCCATGAGCCTTTATATTGAGCAGTGTCTTTAGAAAACCTGGAGCCTAAACAATAATGGTAAAATGGTGGCTTAACAGGGCAGCAGTGTTGCCTTCATTTCCCCAGCTCTCCTTCCTTCCCTCCTTTTTCTCTATCTTTTCCTTCCATTAATTCTAAATGCAAGTCTTAAGGCATTCACATTCAAATTTCCGCCATATATTTGATTACCTATCTGTAGAGCTGATGCTAGGGGTCATGCTTTCTAAAGCATAGTCCTACGTATCCCGACATTGATGGTATAGGTTTTTACGTGTAGTCTGGAATATTTGATTAGCTACTCACAATCAGTAGCAGCCTGCTTAAGGTATCAGAAGACCTAGAAGCAAAAATAGGCCAGGTACAGTGGCTTAGACCTGTAATCCTAGCACTTTGAGAGGCTGTGATAGGAGGATCAGTTGAGCCATGAGGATCATGCAGTGAGCCATGATCGATCACACCGCTGCACTCCAGCCTGGATGACAGAGCAAGACCCTAGTCTCTGAAGTTAAATGGATAAATAAACAAACTCAATAAAATCTGCTTCTCGGTCTATTTTGTTATTGCAACAGTAATACCTGTTAATTGCAAAAACATTAGAAAATGTAGATAAGTTAGAAAGAACAAGCCAGAAACCACCTGTAATATAGTTAGAGTTGCCTCTGGCTTTCCTTCTGTCTCTTTCTCTGTTTTCAAATAACTTTCTATACTTAAAATGATTTTTAATGAATCCTTCTTTTGGTTCATTTTAAAATAGAGCCTCTGAGTACATGTTCTGTAAGGCAGGAACATTTAAGATTTTTGACTAACTTAGTACCTTTGAATTCAAAACTTGTAGTTTCTTAGAACTCCATACATTAGAATGACTAGAATTATCCAGTGATCAATAAGCATAGTGAGTTTCAGAAAGATTAAGGAACTTAACGTAGAACTAATCAGTGACAAAACTAAAAATACAAAATCCAGGGTCACTAGGTTCTGGGGGTCATGTGCCAGGTGCTTTTCTGTAGCTCACACTATGTGCTTGGTGTATAGCCAAGTACAAGGGTGTCAGTTTCATCTGGATCTGCAAGTGATGAATTATGCTTTTAAAGTGTTTACTGTTGATTCTACACAGTAGAACAAGAAACGAGAGTTGACCATATTCATGACATGATCTGAGAAATAACATAATTTCTCATGTGGTTAAATTTCCTGGAAAATTTGAAGAATAAATTGATTCTTCAAGGTGTGCATTGGTTTATACATATCTCATCTCAATGTAAAGCTATGATGTTAGGAATATACAAACACGTCAGTCACAGAAACAATAGTATTTAGCCCAACATGTCACAAACCTTGATTTACAGAACACTAGTTCTTAAGATGTTAATAGATATTGCATGGAAAACTCTGGATTAAGCCAAATTAAACAAATATGTTTCATAATTATAGGAGTTCCCTGAGTCTATAATAAGATTATGGGCGTTGTAAATCCCTATATAAGACAAAGTATGCAAATTTCCTTGTTGTAATAATATCAGCTTTTTTTTTTCTTTTTAAAGGAACATTTATTAACATCTTGAGCAACTAGTATGTTGTTCAACCAGTTTAGAACATGCTGGTTTTATCTGGTTAGGTTTTGTGTTTTGGGGAACGTCCAGAGAACATCTTCTATTTTTTTGTTGTTGTTGTTTTTTTTGAGAGAGTTTCTCGCTCTGTCACCTAGGCTGGAGTGCAGTGGGGTGTGATCTTGGCTCACTGCAACCTCTGCCTCCTGGTTCAAGTGATTCTCCTGCTTCAGCCTCCAGAGTAGCTGGGACTACAGGTGCATACCACCATGCCCAGCTAATTTTTTGGATTTTTAGTAGAGATGGGGTTTCACTGTGTTAGCCAGGAAAATCTCAATCTCCTGACCTCGTGATCTGCCTGCCTTGGCCTCCCAAAGTGCTGGGATTACAGGTGTGATCCACTGCCCTGCCCAGAGAACACCTTGTAAAGGAGGAAGATGTGCTGAGAGTGTAGGTTAACCTGTTGTAATTTAACCCAAGGAACAAAAGTGGTTGTGTCATTTCTTTTCAAGGAATTCTTATAGTAATTACCCTTGTCTGGAGTTGCTTGCCTTAGCCCTTCAAGCCTATCTTTTTTCTTGCAATAGTGTCTTTTCTCAAAGCCCTCCTAACTTTAAAAAAGCAGAATATGGTGCCTCCTTTTTTTACAAAACCAAAGGATGGACATGTAGATGCTTTCTTGTATTTCCAGTTTCCAGGCTAGACAGTCTTAAAAGATTTTCAGAGGTGTCCAAAGTAATCAAAGTCTTCTTGTAAGAGCACTTGTTGGTGGCAGATCTCTATAAGTTTATGGTTTATGGTGATTAAAATTTGATAAAGTGCAGGCAAATCAATAGAATCACAGGGTTGGATGGTAATTTTCAGCAATGGAACTTGAGAGGAACATTTCTATTTCTATTTTATAGTCTTTTTGTCTATTTGTCTTACCCAAGTCTTCATTAATAGCCTCCTGGCCATTAAGGTGTCAATGTTAAAAATAAAAAAATAAAAATATTTAAAAAAGTATTTTCCTCTTTCTCAGTTTGGAAGAAATATATACATCCACTTACCTTTCTCTGAAAATATCTGGGGCATTGTCCTTTGTGAGGCCTTTTCCCCTCCCATGTGATTTTCTGCCACTGTGAGTAGGTGAGTAAGAGTCATATCTGATGATACTGACTGATATGGCTTTGCTGTGTCCCCACCCAAATCTCATTTTGAATTGTCTCCCCATAATCCTCATGTGTCATAGAAGGGACGTGCTGGGAGGTAATTGAACCATGAGAGTGGTTACCCTCATGCCATTCTCGTGATAGTGAGTGAGTTTTCACAAGAGCTGATGGTTTTATAAGGAGCTTTCCCCCCTTTGCTTGGCACTTCTCTTTCCTGCCACTGTGTGAAGAAGGACATATTTGCTTCAATTTCTGCAGTGATTATAAGTTTCCTGAGGCCTCCCCAGCCTGCAAAACTGTGAGTCAATTCAACTTATTTTCTTTATTAATTACCCAATCCTGAGAACTTCTTTATAGTAGTGTGAGAACAGACTAATACACTGACCCCTGGCCTCATGTGCACATCCTATAGCAGATGCTTCCATGTTTTTGTTGGACTAGACCTAGCCTCATGTCAAGAGATAGTTGTGAGAATCACTGCATCAAGACTTGATATGTAATATCTAGGTCAACTCTTTAATTTAGATTTGTTCTCCTAGATTAGGCAATAATTCAAATATGATTTTGATAAAATATTTAATTTTTGGAGGATGAAAAAAATGTTTAGTCTTATTTGTGAATTAAGAAAAATATAGCCTAACTCAGAGGTTATTACAATCCAAAATTCAAGAATTACATTTTCCTTCATGCTGATGTCAGTTTCTCAGTCCAACATTTATTTTTTATCAAAAAAAGAAAAAGATTTTCACATATATTTAAATCAGCATATACTAGAATAGGTTTCAGATAAGCATAAAGAGGATGGCAAAAAATAGAATTTGGACATAGAAAAAAAATCCCCAAATCTAGAACGTGAGGCTAGTTATATATCAAAGCATATTCAATATATGACTAATTTTAACAATATTTAAATTATATTTGGTACTAATGTGCCTGGCACTATACCAAGAACCTAGCAACCATACCATAAGATATTATAAATACTATTGTTTTCTTTTTACAGATGAGGCTGCTGAACTATACAGACATGGTCATGAAGCTAGCATATAATCAGGATTCACAGCCAGGTTTACTTAACTTCAGAGCTTGTTTACAGCTGTTGTGATATACTGTGGACCCCAGTTCATCGATCCATTTATTCAATCAACAAATATTCTTTGTATCTCCTATTTGACAGGCATTGTGCTAGGTGCCATAAACACGGATGAGTAACACAGACAAGATCCGTGCTTCTGACGCATTTACAGACACGTGGCTGTATTCTAGTCGGCTGTGTGCCCAATAGTTCTAAACTCAATGGTCCATAAAATTCCATCTGTTTCTCAAATCACTCAGGTCTTACGGGGCTGATTGCCAAAGTGGATGAGGTCCTCTGGGCAGCCCTCACCGTTCTAACACCTCAGACAAACTGACCAGAGTCTAAGCCATATGGCGAACCCGTGATGCTGACTGACATCCTCACAAATGCATGGAGCTTACAGGAGAGAAGGAGGGTTGCCGGTGGTACTGGGGGCTTCTGGCAGGGTGGGTTGGGGAAAACCAACTTAGATAAAAAAATCTGGGAAAGGATCAAATATTCAAACCATCAAGTTTGACTACAGAAGATTCAAATTGGCATTGAAGGGATGCTGAAGTTAATGAACGCTGGTTAGCTAGTATCCTTGGGGTATGATAAGACCTATCTTTTAGATCAAGGAAATTTATTCCTGGGATACAGCAAGCCCATCCAGTTTTTTGGAAAGGTATCAGATGGAATTAGGCAAAAATATCAGAGTTAGTCAGCCAAGTCACGGTGGGAAAGAGTGGGACGAAAGGATGGGTGGCTTCTAGGCCAGGTATAGCTAGGGTTGAACCTGAGAGGCTGGGACCTCTTTGAAGGCTAAAGAGGCAGACTGGCCACAACTATTGGGGATTTGTTAAGGAGCTGCTACCTAATGTTCCTGAGGGTACTTTGGGAGCTAAATCCAGGCAGGGAGCGTGCATGGGAGCATCAAGTGAATTTCCATTTCAACGTTGGTGAGGTTGAATCTCCTACCACACCGTCATGGAGCTTTGCCTTGCTCAGGGTCTGTGCAAGGTTGAGTTTACTGAGCACTGGTCATTACTGGCCATGGCTGGGCATGGTCAAGAATGGTAGGGACGGGGCTGACTAAGCACTCACGCCCACTTTAACCCTGGAAGGACATAATGGAGAGATAATGTGTTCAGAGTGTCAGTCTGAGAACAGCACATCTGTTTGTATTACTGGTACTGAACTTCACTATGGAAGCAAGTGGGTGGATAGACTCTAATATGGTGCATTCAAAATGGATATTCTCTGCTGGGTTTAGCAACAGCTTCATGGTTAGTGATTTTTCCATGTGTGTGATGTGCTCACATAATTCTGTTTAGCTCCACAGAAGCTGTTAAAAAACACCAAACAAAATAAAACAGAAAAACAAGACAGAAAAGAGGAACCATAATAGAGCTAGCAACTTGCTTAAATGGGAAACACTATAGAACACATCTCTGTTTGCAGGGGATCACAAGGTCTCACAAAACAAAGTTGTATAGGAGAATGTGAGGACACACAGGGTCATATAACATAATGTAGTTTCAATCAGAATGATTTTGTCCTTTGACCTGACTGTAAATCAAAAGATATGTTTCTGTTCTCCACCCCCGTGTTTTTCTTGATGGTAATTTCCACTGAATGTCAAGCTTTTTGTGTGACGAATAAATACCCATTCTATGGGTACCGTTACCAGCTGTCCTAGCTGCTGTAGGAACTCTCCTTGACTGAAATAATAATAAATTATTTCAATCATTTAGAAATTAGCTGCATAATTGTCAAAGCTCTCGCTTATATTAACATGCTGCTAGAGAGAGAGAAAAAAAGAAAGGGCAAAGAGGGAGAGAGAAAAACATATCAAGCCCCATTCCAATTATCAAGGGAGGCTGCCTGAGAACAAAGGGAAAGTGACATAGTTTACTCTTATCTGCTGTAATTGTTCTTTATCTTAAAATATTACAATTGATTGGATTGAGTGTCTTTATCTATGGAGAGGATCGAATAAGAGAAAAGGAGGGGCAGAGAGGAATGTTACAGGAAGATAGATTTTTGTCTCATTGTAGGAAGTGCTTTCCTTTAAAGGAAAAACACGCTGTTATGGAACATCCTGGGATTGCAGTACGGTGTGGAGTTCACCTCGGGGTGTCCTAGGGTCAGACTGTCACGGTGGGACTTACGTCCCAAACTACTCGAGACCTTCCCCATGTGTAGAACAGGGAAAACTAGTCCAGTCCCAAAGAGACAATGTGTGTCTGGTGCTTGGTGGTAATCAGCCATTTAATACTACTATTCATGATTCCCCTGTCCTTGAACATGTTCAAATGTTAGATTTTTAAAAAGCTCTATTCAGCTTGGAGATTGGATTCTTAGGTTCTGCCAGGGAGATAAGGAGATGGATGAGCAGAACTCTGTGAGGCTGCCCAAGGGCAAGTACCCTGGGCACTGGGTCCTGCTTATTAGTTCTGCCGGGCAGCATGCGGCACACTTGGTCTTCCCAGGTCCCCATCTGCAGCCTCTCAGACAGCATGTTGAGCTGACATATGGCACAGGGCCAGCCCTGGGCATTTGATCATTGTCAGCCTCCCAGCAGACTCTCTGCCCTGAGCACAGATTGGCAGGCGGGCAGTCAGTGCTTCCCTTTCTGATGATGGGCTAGCCCGGGGAAGGCCCAGAGCCAAAGGTCAGAAGGAAAACAAGGAAGCTGTGAAATCGTATCAGAGGATCAGAGCTCAGTCCCTTTTTCTCACAGTTGAGGAGCCAGAGGCTCCAAATAGGGAGATGACATGCGGAGGCCGCATCCCTCATGACAGCAGAACTTGAACCAAAAGACAAGTCCCTTTCTTCCGGATTAGTGATTGCCCCATTTCAGCTTACTGGCTGGCAGGCTTGGCAAACAAATGGCAAAATGGTTATGTTGGGGTAATGAGGTGTCAGGGGTTTATGAAGCAGTCTTTTTGTACCTATAAATGAAACTGAACAAGTGCCATGATGTAGTCAATAGGCCTGTGCCAAAAAAGAAGGCTTGTCACATAAGCCTGGAGTAGAGCCACTGGGCAGAGGCAGGAAGAAAGACATAAAGAGAAACTGTTACCCAGTTAGTAATTGCAAGGTTGGATGGGCTTGTATAAAGGTCATCTCTCTATTAGGATGGTTGGGAAGGAAGGACTTTGTGGAGCCGAAGTGAGGAGAACCAGCAGCTGATTTAGCAAGTTTTTTTTCTTTTTTGTGGGCATGAATAGAGGAGTGGACCTTGAGACTGACATCGGGGTCTCCAGGGCATTAGGTCTCCGTGAAGTTGCAAGTTAGTGGAAATGTGTGTTTCATGCCTTCAGACAACCTTATCTTTTGTGCCTTTTCACTCCTCTTCCATATCTTCCTGGAGAAAAGTGTACTCTCACAAGTCCTCTCCTCATTAAAGTGAAGACAAGGATATGATAAATTAATTCACACTAAGATGGTGGTGACTAATGTGTGCTGTCCATGCGACCTTTGAGTTTTAAAAGGAGATTATAGGAGAAGGCCGGTGCTTACCATTGAGCAGGGAGCCTCTACCAGCAGAATGTCCGATGAGGGGAGGAGAAATGGTGTGGCTAGATGCATATTATGAGTGTAATTTTGTTCTCAGCGCACTGATGCATTTAATCTTCAAAACAAGCCTGTAATTACCTGAGATACAGAGTGGTTATATCACCTGAGGAAGGTCACATGGCTAGAAAGAGAAGTTTGGAACTAAACTTAGTGGCACTATGACTCAAAACCAAAATGTCCCTTTTACTGTTCAATACTTATTAGTGAGCAGTTACTTTCCTTATTTGTAATACAATTTTACTCAAGTCACTGAGGATTTTGAGTTGAAGAGATGGCTCCTAATGTCTAGAGCCAGATGTGGGATGCGCTCAATGCATTTCCTTCCGTTTCTGGTCTCTGTCACTAAGCCAGAAGCTGGGCACCTGGGCCGGTGGAGACACAGAGCACCCGGGTTGCAGAGCAAAGCTCTGATGTGTAATAAAATGTTACCTGGTGTTTTTGGAAGCCTCTTCTTTCAGTGTGGCCACTTTAATATCCCCTGCACTTTAATATCCCCTGCATTTTGGATGATTTGTATTGCTGTGGCTTCTGCATGCTCTGCAGCAGCTCTGCTACCATTCCAGGAATCACCAGCAATGCTGCAACTCATGTAGTCTCAGTACATGTGGGTCGGCTGGAGTGCTGTTGGACGTAGAGGGAGCAGGAGGGATAATGAGATCCTGGAGCAAGGCCACTTTGCGTGACGTTCAATAGGAATGTAGCTTGTGTGGTTTCTCAAAGATTACGTCGCCACCATAAAATCGTCTTTGGGTTTCTCAGTGTTTTACAAGTAATTAAATGCATTTAGTGTTTAAGGTCTCAAGGCTTTGTGCAAGTTAGGTCCGCATTTGAAAACCCAGCCAATGAATTTTAGCTAGATGGCCTTAGACAGGTTCTTATACACTTTGAGTTTTAGTTTCCTTAGCTATAAAATGGGAAGCATAATGGATACCTTATTGGGCACCTGAGGGAATTAGATAAGAAAGGGTCCATGCACATGGAGGTTGAGTAGAAGGTGTTTATCGGAGGCAGGGAAGATTAGAGGAAGCAGAGAATAAAGAGAGGCAGGTTAGCAGGTACAAAAATACAGTTAGGTGAAAGGAATAAGTTCTAGTGTTCAATAGCACAGTGGGGTGACTACAGTTAACGATCATTTGTTGCATATTTCAGAATTGCTTGAAGGAAACATTTGGAATGTTTTCAACACAAAAGAATGATAAGTGTTTGAGGCGATGGATATGTCCATTGCCCTGATTTGATCACTATACATTATATATATGTATTGAAATAACATGCTCTGCCTCATAAATATGTACAATTATTACGTATCAATAAAAAAAGAAAGAAAAATGTGCATGGAAAGCTTATTTTAGTATAATGCTGACACGGAACAAGTATATAATACATGTATTTATTCATATTAGTATTACTGATGCAAAAATACACAAACTCCTTACTAGGCTTTGTAAGATCCATTGTGTTTGCTCCTAGAATTCCTTCCAAACTCATCTTTGTATCTCTTCTAAGACTCAGCATATAGTAGTTTTAGAATAAACACTGGATTGATATATGGATTCACATTTCTCTTTATTCTCTTTCCTCTTGAGAATGAACCTTCAGATACTGATGCTCTATTTTATTCTTTCAGGGATTTTAACGCTCCTCCTCCTTATCTCCCCCAGCTCTTCAGCTCTCCAGGATTTTGTTTTGTTTCTCTTGTTTAAAAGTCAGACACCCTTCCAACTCCCTTGTCTCCTGCTGAGAAGATCTAAAGACATGATCCACTTTTGAACATGTGAAAAGTGACTTCCTTGAAATTTTAGTTCATCGAAGAGACTATCCTCTAGTGCCTTCCTTCACCCTTGCTACTTCCTTCTAGAGTTGAAATCAGGCTGCAGATGAGGAGGGCGAGAAGGAATATGTATCTTTCAATCCTTGTGTAGGTGCCAAGAGACTTAACTAACAGCAGCTACAGAAATAAGTTGTACATTTTGTCTAACTTCATTCTAAGTCTTTGAAGAAATAAATAAGCCTTCAATTTTTTTCTTAGAAATGTTTAGAGTAATTCTATTTAGGCCAGTTGATAAGTTACCTCTGGTAGAACTGAGGGACTATATGAAAAACCACGGGTGTTTCAATTATTCATATAGTGATATATTTTGTAGTTAATATGACCTAGTGTCTACTAATCAGATGTGGACTACTAAAACCTAATTTATTCAGTTATTGAAAGAAGAAATAGACCGTGCTTCTGTGTATCAAATAATACGATTAATTTTCTGTATCCCTGACCAGTAAATAAATTTATGTTAAAAATAACAAATTAAGATTCCCTAAAATATCTAGATTATTGACATACTACAAAATGCGATATTTATATTTGTGTTTGGCTGGTTCGAATTGCCTAGATAGCAAGTTCAATTTTCCAGTTCATTTTGCAAACACCTTTGTCTTTAACCATACAAAATTCCTTCCACTCTTATTTGTGAAAAATCATTTCTTTAGCAGACTGCTTTCTGAAAATCACTGACCCTCCCCCTGTTTGGAAAGGACCTTGAAGTTCAGCTTGTTCAACCACTCACCAAAAGCTCTAATCTTCCCTCTACCAGCTTAGATAACAGCTAATTTAGTGGTTGTCTATCCTGGGTTTATATTATAAAGTTTTATAGAGACTTAAAAAATTATCAATGAGCAGTCCCCTCTCTTTTACCTCCCAACAACTTTGATACGTAGTCAAGAGCTGCGTAAGGACAGTTCAGTCAAGAATAGGTATATACAATTGTGGTCTCATAAAATTTTAATGAAGCTGCCCTATGCAGATGTACCATTTAAAAATATTTTATAACATATTTTTAATGGTAACTTTTTTATGTTTAGATATGCTTAGATACACAAATACTCACCATTGTGCTACATTTGCTTACAGTATTAAATATGGTAACATACTGTCCAAGTTTATAACCTAGGAGCAATAGGTTATCCCGTCTAGCCTGGGCTCCTAGTAGGTTACATCATCTAGGTTTGTGTAAGTACACACTGTCATGTTTACACAATGATGAAATCACCTAAAGACACTTTTCCTAGAAGGTATTCCTACTCAATGATCCATGAATTTAATTGGTCTAGGAGGAGTTTGGCATTGGCATTAGAAATGCTCCCTTGGTGCTTTTAAGGTGCCTCCAGGCTAAAAACCACTATGTCAGTTGACCTGCTAGGGTACTGATGAGAGTACCTAGAAGACCAGAAGAATCACAGTTCACCTTGACATTGAAGTTAAAAGATATGCATAAGATATTCATATCTGAAATAATGAAGGTACCATGTACATTTTTGAATTCAGCAAGAAACGGGTAGTTTTCTTATCCTGCTTAACTTAAGGGGATCACGTAGAGAACATGGACCCCGGCAGGAACCAGGAAAAAAAAAAATGCCTTGTCAAAAGATGAAGAGTTAAGGGAGTTTGTTGAAAGTGGCAGCATCTCCTCATTGCCTTGATCAGTGCTCCAGTTCCCAACCTGGAACATGCCAGCCTGTCCCAGGACACCCCACACAGACATCCACTCGATTTTGCTTCCTTTTCCTCCTGCTAGTGGGTACTTCTGACAGTCATCTCCTTCCCTACCATCAGAATCTGTCTTGGGGATGATGGGCGGACATCCCTCGGCCACATTGTTTTGATTCCCATAAAAGCCACTCAATTCCCCTGAAAGGTACTCAAGTCTTTGTAGACTTGCCTTAAGTGTAGGTGGGCCAGTGTGTGAGAGATTGCTGGGCTGGCAGAGACTTGGAGCATTCCCAGTGTGTTCAATTTCCTGGCAGGTTGGATAAACCTGTGGGGGGCAGAGACTCAAAATTATTTCCTGTACCCAGAGTTTATTCAGGAAATCCCCTGACTTCCCAGATATTTAAGAAAATGTCAGGGCTCTGAAAATATGTTATCCACGCTCCTGAGACTTAAACTGGTTAGGGCTCTATGCATAAGTCAGATATGGCCCCATTAAGGAGGATAGTTTACTTCTTTACATTTTGTTTGTAGAAGAAAAAAATGCCTTTGTGCACAGGTCCTCATGGAAAGCTGCTCTCCATCAATAGCTTTCCTTTGCTTGGAAATGTAGAAACTGACATATGTTGTCCCTAATCTTGAGTGACAGTCATTTAGCTAGCAGACATTTGCATGGTCTTTGGAGAATTATAGCACATATTAAGTATGCCTATATCTTGTTCATTTCTTATGTACATACTCCAGTGCTTTTTAGATCTTAACACAAAGTGTCCTGAAGAAAAAGAAATGTAACACTCGAAGAAAAGTAAGATATTCGAAAAGAATGTGACATTGGCTTTAAGTAAAAGCTGGAGAAGCGGTTTGTAAACTTATCCTCTTATGTACTATATGCAAGGCATATTTCTCTCTTTCTCCCTCTTCTTCTTTCCCTCCCTATCACCCCTTCTCCATCTACCCTCACCCCAGCTGTCATTAGTTGTATTCATTTTTTGAATCTTACAAATACCTTAACACATCTTGTATTCTACACAACACACATAAACACAATTTAATTCAACTGTAAGTCTTCCTTATAGGTTTGCAACTTGCTTTTCTTACTTAAAATATCTTGTACATTCCCAGTCCAGATAAATGGAGGATGTCCTTCTAACTCAGTGGTTCTTAACTTTAGCATGCATCAGAGTCACCTGGAGGACCTGTTAAAATACGGATTGTTGGATCTCATCTCCCAAGTTTCTGATTCAGTATATCGGGGGTGGAGCCCAATAATTTTTGTCAATATCACATTTCTAACACATTTCCAGGCAACGTTGACTCTGCTGTTCCAGGAACACACTTTGCGAAAGACTTTCTAACTCATTCTTTTAGATAGCTACATAATCTTTAATAGTAGGTTTATAGCATGTATTTTTTGGTTATTCTCCTATTGATGGTGTCAAAGATTCTTTGCTTGACCAAACTTTAGCCAGGCTCCTGAATCTTTTCCTAGTCCCATTTGTGCATTTCCTTATAAAATCCAGTTTTAACAAAGAACCCTGCTAAATCAGGTTAGTAAGAACCACCCACCCTCACTATCTGATCACCCTCCTTATCTGATGCAGTTCCTTATCCTCTCCCATGCTTGACATGACCTCTGATATCTGGCCTGTTGTCTGTAAGAATCCTCTTATGTTGGCGTTCCCATTCTCCCTGATGTCACCTCTTAGCAATTTTTCATCCACTGACCTTCCTCATCTCCCTACTCCTTAGCTATAAATTGTCACTGCCCATGCTATATTCAGAATTGAGCCTGTCTCCCCACCAACCCACACTGTCACCCTACTGCATATTCCCATTGCCAGGGTTCCTATACCTATTGCAAAGCTCCCAAACAAAGTCTGCCTTATCAAATGTCTTAAAAAGTGTGTTGAATGCTTTTGTTTAGCAATATACATGCAATTGTTTTGTCTCTACGTTCAGTGGTGCA
This sequence comes from Cebus imitator, assembly GCF_001604975.1. NCBI lineage: Eukaryota > Metazoa > Chordata > Mammalia > Primates > Cebidae > Cebus > Cebus imitator. The sequence goes on from NW_016107415.1 coordinate 3,276,856, forward strand.
ATAAATGTCCTTATATTGTTATCTTCATGTACTGGTGTTTTTATCTTGCTAGGATCAAGAACTTTAAAAAAATGTCTTCTGAACTAGATTATGAGTCACAGGAGAAAATCAGTCTCACTGCTTTGTGGCCACACTTCAGCTAGATCTTATTGTTACACTTGGATCCAAATGGTGCCTACTTTTTCCAGAAGTATATCCTCCCTCAGAAGAATGGTATTTTCTCTTTTGTGGATAATCAAAGATCTATGCCCCAAGCTCCTACAGCAGCTTCAGAAGGGGAGCTTCTGCCATGCCAGTTGTCAGCAAGGGCAGGTTGGGTGGACTTTGTGCTCAGCTACCCTGGGATCTACTTTGTAAGACATCATTCACTGGGCAATAAAAGGTTTGGTGATGTTCTCAGTGTTGTTTAAAAATCAGTTAACTCATTTTGATTAGTACAATGCCTTGGGCCAAGCCTTAGAAGTCTAAGGAATGAACACTTTTAATTGAACCCCTGCTACATTTCTAGGCACTTTTAAAAACAAGATCTCATTGCATTATAACAAGCTTGGGAGGTGGGACTCTGCCCAGGTTGATTTTGTCTTGTTGAAGAAAATGAGTCTCAGGCCGGCAAAGTTACTTTTCTAAGTCTGTTGATGATGTGATGTGGCCAAGCTAAATTTGAACTTAGAAACTTTTGGCTTCAGATTTATTTATTTTTTCCTGGAAGCATACTGCTTCATGTGGGGAGACTTGAAAGCAGTAAATAGAGTCTCTATCTAGGGTATACTGATACTGAGTTTGAGGTTGTATAGATATTGGCACATTTTAATTCTTTTTTAAGCCTCCATCTCTTGAGTTATGTCTCTTATAGGCAACATCATTTACTCATTCAATTTTGAATAATAATCATGACTGGATTAAACTTTCGGGTTTTCCATTTTTATTGCTTTCATCTAGGTACGATTTATTGCCTCCCTTATATCTCATTTTTCTCTCCCTTTCCTTTTTTTTTTTTTTTTTTGATGAATAAAGAGCTGCTGGGTCATCACTTCTCAACCTAAAGAGTCATTATTAATCTTGAGAGCAGCATTCCTGGTTGAAAAGACACTAAAAAATGAGTTGTGAGCATCCAGGAACTAGTCTACACACTCTTTGGATGTTATCTTCAATGGTGTCTTCTGTATTTGGTTTCTTTCTTGTCTGGAGTCCCAATTCCACCTTGTTATGAATTCCCCATCCCACCCTTTCTGCTCTAACTTCTCTTTGATCTTTTACTGCTTGTTTTCCAGTGAAGTGTTTAACCTCTGCTCTGAAATCATTATTTTTCCTCCCCACGTAGCCAGCACGCTAATTATTCCAGATTCTCTGGCTCCTGTTCCCAACCCTCTCATCCTTTCTCATCTTTTGCTCGACTCCCTAGGAGTTGGTGCTGTGACGCGATGCTTACTTGGCTGTTTATTCCTGCATCGCTGACTTTTTCTCAAAACCTTTTCATACTGCGGCTTGCTAAGTACTCTCTGACAAATCCCCTGCTCCATTTATCATCTCTCATGGTTCCTTTAACTGTTGCTTTATCTTCTGTTCCTTTTAAGTCCGTGTTTTCTTCACTTCTTTATCCAGCAGCATAGACATGTGAGCAGAGGAAAATAAAAATTGAATAATCCACGTAATAGTCGCCAGCACCAGGTCTAACTTCCTTTGTTCATTAAGGCAGTGCTTTGGACATTTTAAGGTATTGGTAATTTTTCAATTAGTTTAAATGCCTAGATTAGTTGAGGTAGAGGTTGCAGATCCTTAGATGGGTTATGGAGTACACAGAAGGAGTCATTTAGCTCTGGTTATATCTCATTTCTCTTTATTCTTATTTTATATGGAGTTATTAGGGTAGGTTTCCTTAGAATGTTTGGGAGTTTCTCACGTTCAGGCTGCTGTCAAAATCAACAGTCTCCATGGGTGGATACTCAGGACTTCGGGTAACAAGAGGAATGAGTTTTGATTCCACTCTATGAAGTTTGTGATGAAGCATTTCCAATACATTATTGAATTTGATTGCATTAATAGTCCTGTGAAGTAGATCTTCATATTGCCATTTTACAGTCAATGAACCAAGCTCGGAAAAACAGAAGAAAATAAACATTTATCCAGTATATATTTTCTAGGCAGTTTGCCTAAAGGATAAATGGCTTGTCCCAAGGCACATTGCTGTACGCGGAGGAGCTAGAATTCATTGTTTCAACTACTATCTCAAAAAGCGCCAATGGTTGTGGAGTCATACTTTTAGGAACTTGTAGCTTATGGACTCAGGGTTCAGAGATTCAGCCCCTTTCTCCTTTTTCATCTTCTGCCTCTTCGTTTATCTTCTGTTTATGATTCTGTGAACCTCTTTTATAGTTTTCCATCTTTCTAAACCAACAGGTGTATTCTTATTCGTCTGTTATTGACCTAGCATCGATGCCTTCTCTCTCTCTCTGCCAGCCTCCAAGCATCAATGCACCCCTCTCGGAATTCTAGTTGATCTTACCCCAGCAGCTCCAGGCTGAACTGTGAGAAAGAATGTCCCTTT
>NW_016107415.1:3279435-3307493 GCF_001604975.1 Cebus imitator
GTGGCCCAGGCTGGAGTGCAGTGGCATGATCTCAGCTCGTTGCAACCTCTGCCTCCCGGTTCAAGCAATTTTCCTGCCGCAGCCTCCTGGACAGCTGGGATTACAGGTGCTGGCCATCACGCCCAGCTAATTTTTTGCATTTTTAGTAGAGATGAGGTTTCGCCATGTTGGGCAGGCTGGCATTGAACCCCTGACCTCAGGTGATCCACCCACCTCTGCCTCCCAAATTGCTGGGATTATAGGCGGGAGCCACTGCACTCGGCTTGAAGAAGAATGTTCTATCTGTCCTGCATGAACCAGAAGAAAGAATCCTCTTCAATTTATTGGAGATCCAACAATCTGTCTTGACAGTGATGTTAATTCCAAATAATTTACAGGCTCTTGAGCTTTACATCATGGTACCAAGTTTTCCATGGGGTATCAGACATTGGGTTAAAATTGATTCATGCAATGAAATGGACAAATTTGAGTTGTGGTCACATGTTTTAATTAACTCTCTTTTTCTTAAAGTTCCTCCTGGCCTGATGGTTGAATAATTTCTACCAAAGCTCTTTGTGTTTCAGTTTTCTCACAGTAAAAAGAGAACAAGCAGATCTGGACTTAAAATTAGGTAGAATGGGTAGTAACAGGAAGTTCTGTTATAATAGTGTCTGTAATGATGGCTGAAATTTCAGTATTAGCTGGAAAGTTTTGCTTTGTAATTAAGTTTTTTGTCTTTTTCTCGAATGACTCCCCCAAACTGCATACCCACCCTGGCATGCACAATGTTTCTATATCACTTTGGTATGAGAACTTGTTTATCTAAACAACACTTATTATTTCCTATGTTCCAGACACTGTTTTAAGGACTTTATAAACATTAGTTTATTTAAACACATGAGGAAGGTACTAGTACAAATCTCATATCACAAGTGAAGAATCTGAGGCACAGACAAGTTAATTAACTTAGCCCTTGGTTAACTGGCTAGTAAGTGGCACAGCTGGTGTTGAAATTCAGGCATTCTGCTTCCAGAGTCTTTGCTCTTAGCTACTCTGATGTTTTTTTATTTTTTTATTTTATTTTTTTTTTTAATTTTTCTCCTAGTTTCATAGCATAAACTCTCTTAAATGCTAATTTCACAGTATTTTAATTATTTGTCAAAAGATATGAATCTTCATTCACCCTGTTCCATTGGGATGAGATCTACTCAAAAGCAAGGGTTCTGAGTTATTCATATTCTCCAACAGGGAATCTTGCTATGACTTGTTCAGTATTGAACCCTGCTGCTTATAATCCAGTAGGCTCTCAATAAGTATTGGTGAATTAATCTTTTAAACCTCCTGCACCGATTACAGTGAAACACACTTGATAGGCTCTATGAATGTCAAATAAATATATGTATTTTGTGATCAAGGGGTATGGTCGTAATACATATGTGCTTTGAATAATTCCCAAAATTATGAAATCTATGTATTTCATTGTCCAAGCTGAGTGACTATGTAGTCAGTGTTTATTGGTGTACCTCCCTCCTGCCATTTTTGCAGTTATAAAATCATTACAGATGGAAGACTGGGTGACAAAGTTGTAAATGACTGCAGACTAAAAGAATTTGGCACATGTTACCAGAAACAGGTATCTCTCTTGGGATATCTTGGAAACCTTGAAGAATGCTGTGGAGTGTGTCTTTCACTCCTTTTGAAGGTGCCCCAAAGCTTTCTGAGTTGCTGATGCATTTAGAAGTCAAAGCAGCCCATCAAGAAAGCCAATTCTGGGAAGAAAACAAACAACAAAGGGAAATCATTTTCCCTTGCCCTAGCCCTCCCTCTATTTTATCCTAACTTCTCCTTTATTTCTTCTAAATAGGGGATTAGAAAAGATGTTAAACTAAAGAATTTCAATTTTATAATTTAATTTTCATTTTATGATGCAGTTAGAATGAGCTCTTCATTTATTTGTTTAATCAGCCCAAGCCTTCACTAATGTTTTTCTGAATTTTATATTCTGCTTCAGTATGGTGTGGTGTTTTTTATTTTTTCATCTAAAAATGAAATGAGCATTTTTCTAATATGAAATAATAATGTGTCTTCCATAGTTGGTTATTTAGTGCTGTGTTTTAATCATCAGCATGAGGAGCCACAAGTTATCTGCAACTCTTCTGTTTTCATTTGTGTTTTCTTCCTTTGTATTCCTGCCTGACCTTTTCTTGCAAAAGTAGAATGAGAAAGCAACTTCTTATATGTTCTTCCTCTGTAACTTGTATTGTAATTGCCACATTTCTGTTGTAATATTGATTTGGAAAACTCATCGGCATTCCAGCGTATAAAGTAATAGAAATCCGAATCCTGCTGGAGGGAGTTATTTAGTCTTTATTGAGGTGATTTACAGAGAAGTTTCTATCCAAATAAAATGCGCAGAGAAAAAGGGAGATGTACTGAGGCAAAAGTGTGCCTGTTTCTCAAGCAGCACCAAGAATACAGAGTTTGTGTCATTCTAGTTTTTCATTTCTTTTTTCCTTGATTTCATGAATGAATGATGCTAATGAAATAAGTAAATGTGCATTACTTATGTTATGGATGACTTTCCTGGTGTAGCTTGGCAAAGTACATTTCTTTAATGCATCAGATAATTTAAAACTTACTAGGGGAGCCTCTTAATAAAAATTATGAGGCCAGGCACAGTGGCTCATCCCTGTAATCCTAGCACTTTGGGAGGCCGAGGTGGCGGATCACAAGGTCAAGAGATCAAGACCATTCTGGCCAACATGGTGAAACCCTGTTCTACTAAAAATAAAGAAAAAATAAAAATGAAATAGCTGGGCGTGGTGGCACATGCCTCTAGTCCCAGCTACTCAGGGGGCTGAGAAAGGAGAATCTCTTGAGTTTGGGAGGCAGAGATTGCAGTGAGCCACGATCATGCCACTGTACTCCAGTCTGGCCACAGAGCAAGACTCCATCTCAAAAAAAAAAAAAAAAAAAAAGTTAATGGACAGTATTTTTGCAAAAAGAAGAGAGCGAGCCTCCATCTCAAAAAAAAGTTAATGGACAGTATTTTTTGCAAAAGGAAGAAACCTTTTTCAAAATAAGGATTTCTTTTGTTTTATCCACATATTTCTTCAAAAAAAATCTTACTTCAATTTGCAATGTTCAGAAATAGATAGAATAAGTACATTTGATTGATACGTGAAAAGTTCTCACAGTTCCCATCGAATTTGTCTGTGAGTTAGCTGGGCTGTTATTCCTGTTTCATGCCATCTTGCTTAGGCCCCAAGAAGATTTCCATCAAAGAGTTCAATGAAAATAAGATTATACATTTGGGGTTCCCCAAGGAACAGCATACTTTAGATAGGAAGGAGAGGGCTACATTTGGTATTATAGATACCTTGCATTGTTCTCCTAATCAATCATCAGTAAATATCTTTCAAGTAAGTGATTTTCAAGGGCTGTGTCAGCTCCATGTAGGCTAGATGTCATTGTATCCCCAAGCCAATGGATAGGAAAGACTAGATAAAGAATCAGTTTAGCCAAGGAGGTTTACCCGTGATTAGGCATGTCCTGTTTGCTCATAACCTTATTAATGCCTTCTAAATAACTTAATATAAAGAAATCTCTTTCAGGAAGAGATAAAAAGTCTCAAAGATGTTTTAAGTCCCACATCAAGAAAGTGGTAAAGCTATGATTCAGACTTAGCCTTACTTCACATTGCCATGAGCTTCCTCACTCTAAAAGTACCTCCATCCTTCATACACAGACTACCAAAAAGAAGAGAAAACATAAAAAAGAAAGATAAAGAAAAAAAGAACATATGCAAAAACCAGTGAAAATCAAGTAAGGTCTCTACACTAGTTGACTGCATTGTACCTGCATCAATTTGTGGCTTTCAATAATGTACTAGTCTATTATAAGACACTACTGGGGCAAGTTATGTGATGGGTACATGAAACTTCTCTGTACTATTTTTGCAACTTCTGAGACACCATAATTAGTTCAAAATAAAAGTTGCAAAAACCCCAAAACTTGTCTTTAAGTGATCTAGGGCACTCCTGAGATGCATTATTTCTAAGAAAGCAACTTTCCTGACATCTATAAGTTAACACTACAATGCAATGCTGACTTGTCATCTTAAAAAAAAAAAAAAAAAAAAAAAAAACTGCATAGTCTGAATGTTTATGTCCTCCCAAAATTTGTATGTTGAAACCGAGTTCCCAATGCAATAGTATTAATAAGACTGGGCCTTTAGGAGGTGATTAAGTCATAAAGATGGATTTCTTATGAATGGGATTAGTATCTTTATAAAGAGGCCTAAGGGAGCTAGTTTGCCCCTTCTGCCATGTGAGAATACAGCAAGAGTGAGTCCTCACCAGACACTGAATCTGCTGGCATCTTGACCCTGGACTTCTCAGCCTACAGGATTGCAAGCAGTAAATTTGTGTTGTTTATAAATTACCAAAGCTATAGTATTTGGTTATAGCATCCCCAACAAACTAAGATACACACATACTGGAATATATTTATTTAAATAAGTGTTGGATTTTTCATGGAAGGAGTCACACTCTTCCTGCTCATTTTTCTGTCGTTACCAGTGTCCTTAGCGTATCTTGTGAGGAATTGCTGGAAGAACCTGTGGCCTATTATTTTGGATATTCTCTGTAGACATATATTTGTGTTTTGAAGAAAGGATTGGCTTTTGAAAAGGCCAAGAGCCATCAGGGCAAAGTCTTCCGAATATAATAAAATAAACTAAATAGAATTTAATCCCCACACACTGCTAAAATTTGGACCCTGTTTGAAAAACCAACAGCAATAAAACCCATGTTTAATACAGTGTTATTTACGTTTGTAAACATGAAGCTAGCTTTATGTAATGGAAAGCCTTGAACACAGGCTACAGAGATGGATGTTACTCCATCATGTGCTATTTTTAAGACTAGTACTCATTTCTGTAGACTCAGGGTTCAGTATCACATTGAGATGATGCATATCAAGTGCTTAGCATAGGGCCTGATCGGTAGTAAGTGATCGGTTAAAAATTAGCAGCTTTAATTATAATGGACAATGATGATGAATTTGCCCCACGAAAAGTAACTTATTTTTTTCTGAGCCTTTTTTGTTATCCAATTAACAGAGGGCTTGAACCAAATGAAAGCTAATTTTTTCAGCTCTGCCATTCAGTAACTTGCATTCGAAAGGTGTCAGGAGGCAGGACGGAAGTGTTGAAGGTGCAGGTGAGATCAGGATGCTGTTTGTGTGGTGGTGGTCTGACGGCTCATAGGAGTCTTACTGTGGCACAGGGTTTTGGTTTTCTCCCTCAATTTACCTCTAAGAAAGTCATTTCCTCTTTCTCTTCTTAGGCTCCGAGGTTTCGGTGTTTTTGCTAACATCTTGAGACTGCATTGATGTATATTCTGTCTTAGGAATATCATAGAAAAAATACCCAAGGAGTTCATTATATGCCTGAACAGCCAGAACTCCCAGGTAATTGATAATTGTTTGATAAATAGACTTGTGTCCCCCCGTGTGACTGATGGAAAGCCGTGTTTCTGGCAGGTCAGAGGCTGCTGAGTATCAGTGGCTTGAAAGATGGACAGAGTTTTCCAGCTGGGAAAAAAGTCAGCTCACATATTACAGAGTTTACTGAATTTGGTTGGTGATATCTGACACTAATCCATGAGTTGAAAAAATATTGTCTGGACAGAGCAGCTTCTGGAGAGTAGGCACTAGTAGCTTTCTTGTTGAACACTGAAACACTGACAAGCCACAGATAGGAAGTTGGCTTCTTTGTGCCTCTGAGATTGGCTTATGAGGGCAGGAACTGAATTTCATTGCAGAGTTTAGTATGTCTGTCTGTTTTTCCTTTGGCATGGGCATAGACGAGTTGGTACCTTATAGGGGTATAATCTAGGCCAGGGGCTGGTGTGCAGTGGTGAGGAAGTAGGTGGTAGGCAAGGGGCCTATGACATTGGCAAGGGGCCTATGACATTGGTTGGTGGAGAACCTTTAAGCAAGAGGGAGATCGTCCTATCACTAACTTCTCTAAGTATCTCACTATCTTATTTTTGGCTTCAAAATATTTTTTCATCATGTTCTTGCAATGGTCGTGTCAACACACCTTGAAAAGGTCCTGCTTTTTAGAATGGGGCAGCAGCAATATAACCCTAAGACATGGACGAGAGTGCTCCTCTGCTGAGCCTCTCTGACTCGGAGGACTCTGCTCCAGCCCTCCTTCAGCATTTCATTACCCATGGGGGAAGAGAAGCATTGGGGTCAAGGGAGCATGCCCCTCCAGAGCCCACACCCACTGCCATTTAGACTACTCAGAAATCCTCACAAATAGTCCAGACCTGATTCTGGGACCTTCTTAGATCTCTTGCCTACCACTTTGTCTACCACTTTCTCTTGAGGGCACATTACACTGCTATTGAACATACTTCTTGGCAAAGCGGTGGTCAAAGGGCAGCTGTTGGGAAGAGGTTGGAGTTATCCCCTTTAGGGCAAGACAGGGCTAGGGATGGAAAGGAGATAAAGGGCCAGACCAGTGTTTGGGAGCCACAGGTCAGCTGGCCTCCTGCCTTCACATGCCAGTACAGAATTCCAAGGCATTGGATTAGTACAAATTTGAATTCCAAATTTGGATTCTTGTTCTACGTCCCAAAAACATTATGAGTAAGGCTGGGGAAAACAGCAGTGCCCCCTATACCCAGCTCCCCCTGCCCAGGGTCTTGCTATATGACTGAACTTGCCAATGAGGCTAGAAAGAAGAGCAATTGTCACTATTACATCATTCACTGATTTACTAAACAGCCATGTGTGCCAGGCTGTGTGTATGGATACTGAGGAGATGCTGTCTAAGACATACGTGCTTCCTACCTCTTGAAACCTGGGGGATAAAGTATACAAAATATAGGAGGAAGAAGACAAATTAATAACAATTTTCTGATTGTGATAAAATCATGAAATAATTGTGATAAAATCATGCACTCAAACAATGGCATTGGGAAGCAGAGAAAAAAAGGGGAGAGGAATTAATTTGAGACGCGCTACTCCAGTTGGGTCTCTCTAAGCAAGTGACATTTAAGCAGAACCCTGAAGGGAGAGAAACCAGCCATGCAAGATTGGAGTGCAGGGGGGGCTCCAGCCTAGAAGACAACATGTGGAAAGGCTATGAGGATGGAAATAACTTGCAGTGATGCACAGAGCCAGATCATAAAGGACCTTGCAAGCAGCCCGTGATAAGTGGTTTGCATATTATCCTAATTGTGATGGGACATCATGGAGGTCTTCATACAGTATGACTTAGATTTCTAGAAGGTCATTCTGACTCCAGTGTAAGAAATGTTTGGAAGAATGGAAGCAGGAAGACTGATTAGGAGGCTCTTTGCAAGAATTCGGGCAAGAGATGATGTTGCTTGTTCTTATCTATAAGAAAGCCAGGGTGCTTCCACAATAAGATATCTTACTTCTCGTGAGGTAGCATTTGCCAAATTTTAAAGGCTGCAACTCCTACCTTTGCTTATGAAGAAGAGCTCTATCCATTTATTATCCTGTTATTTATTCATCCAATGTATGGTTGTTAAACATGGCATATGTTTTTAACCCCACTATAGGAGCTAGGGATCTAGAGGTAAAGGAGGCACAGTCTCTACTTTTAGAATATCTGGAGATATTCATTCTGTTTAGAGGCAAGAGCCAGGGGGCAGGGATTGGGGAAGGATCCAAGAAGAGGTAATTATCACTGAAGAGAGTGGTGTTAAAACAAAGGTTTACCTAATTTCCTGTTTAGCTTATGGATATGGCCATGGGATCTGACCTCATAGGAGCCAGTGCTAGACTATGAGAAATTTGTAATGTTGATTGCTTATTTACTTTGATATCCCATAATGCATGGATAAAAAAGGAAGGGTTGGTAACCGTGGAAGTTTTTTGTTTGTTTGTTGATGGGAGAGTGGTTCTTTGTCCTCAAGTTTGTTAAAAAAAAAAAAAAAAAAAAAAAAGATGCATAAAGAAGGTGGCCTGGCATTGTGGTCATGCCTGTAATCACAGCATTTGGCAGGCGGAGATGAGTGGATCATGTGAAGTTAGGAGTTCAAGATCAGCCTGGCCAATATGGAAAAACCCCATCTCTACTAAAAATACAAAAATTAGCCGGGTATTGCGTCAAGTGCCGGTAATCCCAGCTACTCGGGAGGCTGAGGCAGGGAGAATTACATGAACTCTGGAGACAGAGGTTGCAGTGAGCCAAGATTGCACCACTATACTCCAGCCTGGGCAACAGAGTGAGACACCATCTCAAAAAAAAAAGAAAAGGTTAGAAAATATCTAGTACTAGAAGTCTAGAGGACCTGCAGATAAGGGTGGGGCTTGCAGGGAGGCAAATGGAAGGAAAGAGAGTTACTATGACAGCCTAGGGCTGGGATGGTTATGATGATCCTGGCAGCTCGGTGGCACCAAAAGGGCCATATATCACAGACTGCATATATCTGGCCATAGCTGATGAAGAAATGGCGATCTCTTAGAATCAACCTACTCCCAGTGAAGACTGACTGGGAGGGAAATCGTGGAGAAGGTGCCACATCACTCATTCTGAATCCCCCAACACATACCACCTGGACCAATTATAGTGGGAAGAGGGCATCTTGGCACTCACAGGCTGGAGCCTTGGAAGCAACCTCTGAACACGCAGTACTAAGTTACAAAGGAAGGACGCTTTCCTACTTTAGTTTAGCTTTTGATTGAATGAAATAAAGTTTGTGTTCATTAGGTACCAGAATTTCACGTACATTCATGGGATTGGATTCCCACACCTCTTAAAGGAGGAAGGAACTGTGTTGAGGGTTGAATGCCCAAGAGGAGGGTGTGACCCAAGAGGACCCATTTTTCTTGATCTAGGGTAGGGAGAGTTGGAGCCTAGGCAGGACCAGTGAAGCATAAGACAGAATGAAACAAGGCCTGTGGGCTAAGGGGAAAGAGATTGGTTGACACATTCTCCTGCAGAACACGGAGAATATCACTGATTTATTATTTTAGTGAACAGGACTCCAGTTATTGTCATTACACATGGCATCAGGCCAGGAGAGAATGAGGTCTTCCTCTCCCCATCCCACCTTCTCATTCAGCATGTCTGTGAAATGTATTAAGTACCTACTGTGCCCATTCCTCTGCTGGACCCCTTAAAGGCATCACACAGTCAGCAAGTTAATACATACAACTTTTGCTTATAGTTTCAAGAAGACGATTTAAGGACAGTACTATTTGAGAACAACTAAAGATAAGAAGCACCTGTGTCCTTATCTGCATGCTAGGGAAGGTCAGTCTTGCTGAAAGTAAGGGCATTTAGTGTGGACGGGTGATAATGACCCCTGACTCCCCAGGCCACAGGCCCCTCCGCTGTTGAGCTTGGAGCCAGATCATTCCAAGTGGAGGGAACAGAGGAGCCAAAGACTAGAGAGGTCAGGCTATGGTGTCCTTAGCTGCTGGCAAATTGCAAGGTGAGTTATAAAACAGAACACATAATAAAAGCTCATATTTGTAAGAAAACAAAACTGTAGGGAAGGACATTTTTTAAATGTCAGTTGTCTTTGGGTCCTTAGATAATGGGGGATTTAGAATTTCTACTTTGTCATTACCTATAATTGTCCTAAAATAAAAATATACAGCCTCTGCAATATATTTTATAAAATAAAGGCACTTAAGTAATTCATGCTAAAATGAAAGCCTGGACATTTTGAAGAGGTTATAAATGCTGTACGCATTGGGATCCACCTCACTAGTGAAAGCTGCAGACTCCGGCATGGTCGAGGTTGCTCAGCAGTCAGTTCACATTTTACTAAACATTCTCCATCTCCATTACTGGTCCCCAACAACAGAAAAACATTCAGACTCATGATCATGGGTTCTTGCACATCCTAAGTGATCAAAAATATCTCTATAGAATAGCTTCAATTCTGCAGTGAAGGGCCTTTAATTTTTCTAGCCTGGGGGTCCCTGACTGGCTGCTCACAGCGTTTGTTATTTGTTTTTGTGTAGTTTCTGGCCATCATAGAATTTTTAAAACTTGAGCTACCATTTAAAATCAGAGTTTATGTATAAACATTTGAATCCCTGGTTTCTCTTTCCAAAACCATCTGTCTCATATTCCTGCCCAGCCACACTCAGCTCCGATGCAGGCACAGCTGCCCCTTGGATGATCAGTTCTCTGCTGTCTTGTTTCCTGACGCTGAGGCCAAGGAAGTTGCCATTTACAACAGTTGTTATTTCTTAATGGTAGAGGTCTATTTTTTAAAAAATCTATGTTTCTAGCAACAATAAAAAATAAGAAGGGTACATCAGAAAAACCATATATTTCAAGAGAAAGATGAGAAAGAGCATATTTCTTTGTGGAAACACTATTCAAATAGCTTGCGGACACCAAGCGACATGGTTGGCTTTTGTTGGCATTGAAGATTTTGATGCTTGCCCTGAGCCTTAAGATCTCCCTCATGGGGTTACACTGCCAGCAAAGTAGAGGTTAAGGAGAGAATGGAGGTGGGTGTTCCATATCCACAGCCTACTCCTGTGTGTAAAGATCCATCCCCACCATATTTCCGTGTCATCCCCAAAACAACAGCAATGAGAAAACCAGAATTGGGCAGTTCCTGGCTTGGAAGGCAGCAGGTAAAATTTGGTATTGCCTATCCATTCTGACATAGCTTATATTGTTACATACCTACATTTTCCTACCACAGATTGAACCGTTTCCTTCCAGTGTTCACTATCAAACCAATAAAATGCAAAGTCTTTTCATTATCTAGACAATGACTGAATGACGAACCAAAGGGCCTTCCTCGGTGCTCTTTATTGAAATTTGCTGTGGAGCCACGAATTCTCTGTTATTAGGGTAAATATCAACAGAAGACAGGCTGGTTAGATAGCTCCTTGGACGTGTTGACAGGAAATTAAATTTTCAAAACAGAAGTAAAATCACGGTAGAATTTTTGTATACAAGGACAAAAGCAAGGAAATTGAATACTGAGATTATTTGTAGAATGCTTCCCTGGTGATGGAGAATTGAAGAGCACACAGTTTGCCATTCATCAGAAGATCAAACCGAAGATGGGTTAGCAAGATAGTCATTTTTAAGACCAGAAGAATTATCTCACAGGCCCAGATTTCAGAGATATAGATACCTAAGCAAATGAGGTACCTGTGAGTTGGATTGTTTTACTCAACGTGCTTTTTTTTTTTGTTTGCCATTTTTAGAGCTGATGCTGTACACTCATTAGCACCCTTTTCCAAAAAATATGATAAATGTTTCTTCAAATAACTATCTTATTCAGATGTTCTTTGGTGTTAATAATAAGTACATGTGCCAGTGAATGAAATGGCCAACAGTATCCCTCCACTGGAAAGTATAAATTGTGTGTCATTGTGTGTTGAGTTAGCAAGGATTAGAGCATATTGGGTTTTATATTTTGACATTGTTTTCCTCTATTTTTGAGGGTAATTCTGTTGGTCCATGTAATACACATATGCTCATAACTGTTGATTTAAAAAGGAAGTTGAGAGGCAGTGCAAAATAAGGAGAGAGTTCATAAAGACATTTTTAATTCATTAAGAAAAGAGTAACAGTTGGACATTTATTTATTTACTATCTTTATAAGAAAAGCACTGGAATTCTTAACTACAAATTTGAGATCAAGTGATAAAAATATAAAGACCTTTTGTGTGGGTGCCAGGAAATCTGCGATTCTGTCACCAAACACCTATGACATCTTGTGAAGTAGAGGAGGGAGATTAGGTGTTTTGGGAATCATTTCAGGGTCTGCTAGTCTTTGACACAATGACTTTGTTCACACATGCATTTACAAAGCTACCTTAAGCCTAAAATAATATTCTAATTTACTAATAGTCAAACCTTCCTAGAGAGATCTCAAACTCCCAGTCTGTGGATTACCTAAGGCCTATTGAGGAAAAGATTATAGTACATAGAATATTGTCTCATATGGAATAAAGGGGAAAGAAAAAAACAGAATTTGTTGCAAATAGTTAAACATTTAGGGTATTCTAAAAGCAAAAAAATCATGTCTTATGCTTTCCCTAAACAAAATTAGTTCTGGCAATCTGGGGTCATGTTCCTATAGACTAGAGCAATAATGTTAGGACACAGATGGACTTGCCCTTGTGTGCCCTTCTCAAGTTTCACCCAGTCATCAGCTCTCCTGGCACTGAGGTCATGTCAATTGTCACTTATCTCTTTATTTATTTTTTTTTACATTACTTGCTTTGAGAGAACTGAGCTAAATGCTATTCGTGAGAATAGCACCTATGTCCTTTATTTAGCTGAACCCATGACCACAGATGATGTCTGATTCACCCCCAAGGAGGCAAAAACAAACGTGCAGAGATATTTGAGAAGCAGACTGAAGCTTTTTGGCTCTTGGTGACTCTCTTTCGCGTTCATGTCAGTTAGAATGGGTTTTGTTATAATGGTATTTTGCCCACTCCTTAAGGCCCAAATACTGGATGAACTTTACAAAATTACCAATATTTTCTTTTCTCTTTTACAACTTATTTCTCTAGGGGAAAAGGTGGAAAAATAATTTGATACGGTAGTTATAGGAAACTGGACTTTAACTCAGGGTTTGACAATCAGTCAATTCTAAGAAAACAAAGTCACAGAAGTAATTTAGCATCAAGAAGCAAAAAAACCCATCTCTCCCAGGCAATTGTTTTACAACTAAATTATTTATGTGTATTGAGGGGTTTAAGAATTATTAAATGTGTTTTCTCCCTTGGCTCAGTTCTTGACATTTTTCCTATTTATAAGAAGTGAAAGCCAGTTAGACGTCTACCAGGCAGCCAAGTTCACAGACGGGTTTATTAACAAAACCGCAATGCTCCTCCCCTCTCTTGCTTTCTGGCCTCAGACATAAGGAACAGAGTTGATTTGGGAATAAAGGGGCATCATGGAATGAAAAACAGAATGCCCTCCAAGAATGAAATCCAGCTAATTACATGTTGTTCACCTGCTTAGTTTCAGAGGGTGGACTTATGATTTGTGCCTGTTGAAGAAGAGAATTGCTGATAGCAGTGGCCGTGTTATCAGAATTCATAGGAGGGAGACGATTATCTGGAAATTTTAAAGAGATCTTTTACTACCAGGAAAAAAAAAGCAAAAATCATGTATTTCTCAGGCATAAAAGTTGTTCATTGTTTTGATAGAATAATTACTATTTAGAGCGTATTGGGTTGGATTTGTAAAATGTCTGACCTACTATTTATAGATATCAGTCTCAATATGGAGAATTCAGAACAGGATTATGTAGATGTAGTGGCACTAATTAGGAATATAATACATTTGTATCTATGTGGTATACATACACGTGCACACATACATACACAGAAGCAAACTATGTAGGAGAAAAATAAGCTTTGAAAAATTAACACTTGTCTTTTATTTCGATTATCTTAAGTGGTTGTAGTAATAGTCAATACAAATTGATTGCTATCTAGTCTGTTCCTGGTAAATAGAAATTAATTTTAATTTGGGAAATATTTTCTTTAACAAAAATCAATAGATTTATGGGTACAAGTGGCTTTTCATTACAAGGATGAATTACATAGTGGCAGAATCTGGGCTTTTAGTGTGCCTATTTCCAGAATAGTGTACGTTATACCTAATAGGTAATTTTTCATTCCTTACCTTCTACCCATCCTTCCCCATTCTGAGACTCCAACATTTATTATACTACTCTCTATGCCTTTGCATCCCCATAGCTCAGCTCGCACTTATAAATGAGAACATATCGTATTTTGTTTTTCATTCCTGAGTTACTTTACCTAGGATAATGGCCTCCAGTTCCACCCAAGTTCCTGCAAAGGACATTATTTTATTATTTTTTTATGGCTGAAGAGTATTCCATGGTGTGTGTGTGTGTGTGTGTGTGTGTGTGTGTGTGTGTATGTGATCACATTTTCTTTATTCACTCATCAGTTAATGGGCACTTAGGTTAATTCCATATCTTTACAATTGTGAATTGTGCTATGATAAACATACATGTGCAGGTATCTTTTTGATATAAGGACTTTTTTTTTTTCCTTTTGGTAGATATCCAGTAGTGGGACTGCTGGATTGAACAGCGGTTCTACTTTTAGGTCTTTGAGAAATCTTCATACTATTTTCCTTAGGGGTTGTACTAATTTACTTTCCAATCAACAGCATATAAGCCCTTCCCTTCACTGCATTTGCACCAAGACCTATGTTTTTTTTTATTTTTAATAATGGCCACTTTGGCTTGGGTAAAGTGGTATCTCACTGTAGTTTTAATTTGCATTTTCCTGATGATTAGTGACAGTGAGCATTTTTTATATGTTTATTGACCATTTATATATCCTCTTTGAAAAATGTCTGTATATGTCATTTGCCCACTCGTTTAATAGGATTATTTGCTGTTGGTGGTTTATTTTCTTGATGATCTGTTCCTTGTACATTCTGGGTACTAGTTCTTTGTTGGAGGCCTAATTTGCAAATATTTTCTTCCATTCTATAAGCTGTCTTTTTACTCTGTTATTTCTTTTGCTGTGCAGAAGCTTTTTAATTTAAGTCCCATTTATTTATTTTTGTTTCTGGTACGTTTTCTTTGGGGGTCTTAGTCATAAATTCTTTGCCTAGGCTAATGTCCAGAAGAGTTTTTCCTAGGTTTTCTTCTAGAATTTTTACGATTTCAGGCCTTAAACTTAAGTCTTTAACACATATTGAGTTAGTTTTTGCATATGGTGAGAGATAGAGATTCAGTTTTATTCTTTTTCCATGTGGTACCCAATTTTCCCAGCACTATTTGTTGAATAGGGTGTTCTTTCTCCAGGATATGTATGTTCTTGTATGCTTTGTCAAGGATCAATTGATTGTAGGTGTTTGGCTTTATTTCTGGGTTCTCTAATCTGTTTCATTGGTCTGCGTGTCTTGTTAACACTAGTACCAAGCTGTTTTGGTTACTACAGTCTTGTAATAATTTGATGTCATTAGGAGATACTGCAATGCTTCCAGATTTGTTCTTTTTGCTAAGGATTTCTTTGGCTATTTGGGGTTTTTCTTAATACCATATTAATTTTAGGATTTTTGTTCCAATTCTGTGAAAACTGACATTGGTATTTTGAGAGTAATTACACTGAATGTGTAGATTGCTTTGGGCAGTATGATCATTTTTACAGTATTGATTCTTCTAATCCATGAGCATAGGATGTTTTCTGTTTTTGTGTGTGTCATCTAAAATTCCTTTTATCAATATTTTGTGGTTCTCATTGTAGAAATCTTTTACCTTCTTCATTATATATATATATATATATATATATATATATATTCCTAAGTATTTTTAAATTTTTTATTTATTAACAGTTTTTTTCTCTGATCATTATTACGTTCCATTTTATTATAACAACTCCTACAGTATCTTAGGACGTTTGTTCTCAGTCAGAGATTTTGGCATCCTAGGAGACATTTGGCAGTGTCTAGGGACATTTGGCAATGTTGTGAGACAATTTTGGCTGCTGGAAATGATGATGAAAAGGAAGATTTGCTACTGATGTCTACTAGGTAGAGACTAGGGTGCTACTAAATATCTTATAGTGTGTAGGACAGCTTGCAGCAGCAGAGAATCATCTGGCCTAAAATGCTAATAATTCCAAGTTTGACAAACCCTATGGAGAAGTTAAAGGAATGGGATGTATAACATGATAAAGAAAAGAAAAAGAAAGACCTGATAGCTGCTTTCAAGTTTTTGGAGGACTTTTACTTGTAAGGTGGGTTACACTTATCTCTGCTTATTTTTATAGGGCACTTGGGTCAATGGGTGGAAACTATAAATAGGCAGATATGGAGGAAAGCTTTCTAAAAGATATCTACAGAGCTGGAATGTAATACCCTAAGAAAAGGTAAATTCTCATCTGTAGATAGCTAAAACCTAACGTAGTCACTAGAAAGGGATGTCCTCTATCTAATTATTATATAAAACTGATTTATTGAAAACATTTTATCACAGATATTGTACTAGAAAATTGGAGTTCAGGTTGCAAAGATCATTTAAATAGTCTAGGTTCTCACTTTCAGATGCTAAACTTGAATAATTTCATTCTTTTTGTCAACTTTGGAGAAAGCTTGATTCCTTATACAGCATTACAAATGTATGTAAGTGGCACTTGAGGAAGAGATCTAGATTTATTTTACCAATCATTTTACTTCTATTTGGTTTTAGAAATAGATGTAACATTTTCACTACTTTTCCTTACATAATTTTCTAGACCTGCTGCTTTCAAACTTAATTGGTCGTATGCCCAATCAACAATCAAATTTAAACATTATCCATTATTTCCATGTTAATATAATTTGTAATTTATTTTTCTCACAAATTAAAGTTTTAAAAGTTGACAAAATGAAAAATTTTATGCATTTTTCTACATAGAATTGGACAAAGAGCTCTAACTCAATGCTTCTCACCTACCAGAGGCAAAGGCACAGTGTTTTATTTTTAAAATGTTAAACATGATAATTTTTCATTTATTATAAAATCCAGATGAATAACATTTTTTCAGACCTATGAAATAAAAGCCCTAATTAAAAAAATTAGACTTAGCAGATATAAAATGAGTATCTCATATTCCTGTAAGAGTTTCCAAATCTTTACACATAATTCCTGTGTTTATCTCATCATGGAGTGGGACTGGCAAGTTTGCAGACTTGTACCAGTCTATGAGATGTGAATATCGTTGTTTGTGAGGAAACTAGGCCTACAACTGTTATGTGACATGAACCTATTGATGTAAAATTCTGTAATCTTAAATTGGCATCTTGAATTTTCAATCCAGGGCTTATATGGGATGTCTTTAATAATTCAGAGCCTTTCCTACCTAACATTAGGATTCTCAGGTGATTGGAGGTAGAAGTCTGAGCTTCCCTTTGCAAGCTTTTACACTAATTATCACATGACAGCAAGCAATTCACTTATCCTTCTATATATGAGTTTTCTCATTTGCCAAATGTGTCTAAAAGGACCCTCTATTTTTCCCTTACAGGGCTTTTATACCTAAAGAAAGAAATGTGTAGGAAAGTACTTTAATAAGATACTTATGATAAATAAAGGATTCCTAGGAATCCCACACCAAGGAATTCATTTACGTTCAGGTGGGTGAGCAGGTCGGTGAAATGTTTGATCTAGCTCTAAACTTAAGCATCTTTTGTGGCACTTCTGAGTTCTGCAAAATGCAGTGTCCATCCAAGCTACTAATTCGTTGAAAACTGAGCCACATTTGGTTACTTGGACATTCCTTTTCATTACTAATATACCTAGGTTGAGGTAAAATGCCAAATTGTGTCCCAGCAGACTGCAAGAATGACAGCAACTCTGGTGGCTAAATTAGTCCAAGAGAGAAGTTTCACTGTGAAAATATCTCTGTTCTTTTGTGCTTCCTTATACTCAAATCGTGTTTAAATGTCTAATGGTGGAGGAGTCATGGTACAAATATATCTGTTCTCATTTCTTTGGGATACTGTATGCATTGGCTTAACACTTAATTCCTAAGTTCCTTGTTTGTAAAATGGTGATAATAATAGTACCTGCTTCATAGGGTTATTGTTAAGGGAATTATTTAAATAATTCAGTCAGGCACTTTAAAGCCCTTGGCGCATGGTAAGGGCTTAATACATGACAGGTATGATTAGTATGAATAATGTTTGTTTTAACAGAAGTGCCAAATCAGAAAAGATTATACATCTTACCAAGTAGTACAATTGCTTGGTAAACAGATTAGTCTAACACTAGAAGGATGTTAAACCTGATCTTATTGGACCCGCACCAACCAAAGGACCTCAGAGTTTTCCATCTTGTTCTGCTTCTTAGTACAGGGAATATCATCTTTCAGATAGAAACAAAGCAGTCACCTATTACTAGGGACTACAAACTTGTTGAGCTTTTGTTTTACAGCCCCTATGGATCACAGATTATAATTAAGAACCAAGGTTTAAGGCTTCCTTTTAAGCATGCAGGTGTATATGACAGTAAATACTAAATAAGAAAAAACAATGGTACTATTAAAGGACTTCACAAACCTAGAAGGTAAACAAGTATCTACTTGTTGGAAAAAAACAATTGTAATTTCCAAAGGATATATCTGATGGAGAACCAAGTTTAGATAGCCATATCAGGAAGATTATTCCCAATAAATAGATCTCATTTGCTATGATCATAGACATTTAAAAACATATGCAAAATGTTAAGACTTAGAATTTTATTTCCCAAGGTCTTAATTTTATTTAGTTTAGTTTGGTCGTATAATAGTCTTTAGAAATAAAGGCAACAGGCTTTCATTAACCTGGTGATCCAATCCTCCTCCTCCTCCCAAAGGTCTGTCAGATATGAATCTGGGCCAGAACTTCCAATTGGGAACACTTTGAAACCTAAGTGGCTGAGTGTGGGCTTCATGCATTCTTTCCAGTAAGGAAACTCTAACTTTTAAAGGATCTTTCAGCATGCATGGTAATTACAGGAGTACAGTTCCTGGTACTGGTAGGTGGTGGCTGGAAAAGCACATTTAGAGCAAGGGTCAGCTAGCTTTCTATAAAGGGCCTGTTGTGTTTATTTTGGGCTTTGTGGGACAGACAGTCTGTCACAACTACTTAACTTTGCCATCCTAATGTGAAAGCAGCTATAGACAATAGGTAAATGAATGAGAATGGCTGTGTTCCAGGAAAAGTGTATTTACAAAAAGAGGCAGCAGGCTAGCTTTAATCCATGGGCCATAACTAGCTGACCCTTCATTTAGAGGAGTGGTTGCTAGTCTAACAGTCAGCCACTGGCCAAATTCAGCTAGAAGGTGTATTATTTTTTGACACCACAGTGTTAATCTATGTGATGTTCATATTTTCTACTAGTTGTCAACATTTAAAAATCAGGAGATTTTTACACACAAATATGTAATCTGATATCTGAAAAACGCAAGCGTCTGGTAACACCGACCTGTCTAAAGCAAGTGCTTTTTCTGAAGTTGTGTCTGCTTCAGAAAAAGCGCTTGCTTTCCTTGCTCCCCACAATATTCACCATTCTCTGGTGCCTTCCAGAAATTCAAGCCCACTTCCTTCATTTATACTACCTGTCTTGCCCTGGCTCTGCTCCTGGAAGAACTTGATTTTGTGAACACTTTTTAGTAGATTCTACCTTTCTTCCTCTTTCATTCCCTGTTCTTGAAATCTGTCTCATTTTGGCTCACCGAGGCTGAGGACCAGGCGTGCTTTTGCAAACTGATATATGGTTGTACAATAGTATTAGTGTCTCTGAAGGAGTAACCTAGCTAAGCTCTAGAAGTAGTGAACATTTTGTACCTTTTGTCCATTTCTTACATCCATCCTAAATGACATCTCAGGTTTCAAGTCTCTTTTCCTCTCCCTTCTTTCTTTCATTCCCATGTAGCACACCAGAGAAAGTGTATGTGTTTCTATTCTCATTCTTAAGCATTTTACATCTTTTAATCAAATGATTTTCAGCCTCTTTTTGCCCATCTAGAGTCATGTTTGTGTATATATATATATATATATATATATATTTACATACATATATATTTAATAAAAGTAGATTATTTATTGTGTATCAAAGATGATCAGGTCTGCACTGAATGTTAGATTTTAATTACATGATTCAATGTATTTAATTCAACTCCTTCAGTGCCTACTACACACCAGGCACCATGCTGAGCACTGAAATGTAAAGTCAGAGTTCCTGTCATGGAAGAGGGGTACAAGTAAACAGAGACTTCCAAATGGAGAATCTTATCTACAGAGTAATTTGAATTTATAATTAAGTCACTACATGAACTAAGGAGAATGGTGGACAACACAACTCTTTATCAAAAACTTATTTTAAATGAGTGGTAAGTTTGTTTCAGTTCAGAAAACAAAGTATTGGGATAAATAGAAAATTCAGTGATTTGATAAATTGAGTCCTGGGTGTATTATTTAACATCTGCAAGAGTACTCTGTGCTTGAGAATGAATAGTGAAACTTCAGTCTTTTAAAGAACTGTGCAGGGCCATACAGGATAGCTTTGTCCAAGCAGATAAAAACTAATGAAGAGGATAACTTGCAAGGGTTTGTAAGGCAAAAATTAAACTTCATCATGGGTAAATGTGAAGTAGCTCCTGGAAGGAAAATGAATACAAATTATTATGAGATAATTTTCTTTGGCCTGTCGGTAATGCTGTATAAAAGGAGTCATTGAAGAATGTTCACTAATGTCATTAGTCCATTTTGAGTTAGAACTGAAATACCAAAGTATTGGGAACTACCAAGAAATATGTAGAAAACCAAACATTTGCTTTTTATTTATTTTTTAATTAAAAGTGTGCTCACTTATGTCTGAAATTCTGAATGTGCTTGTGGTCAATATATTTAAAGCACGATTTGTGATGCTGCTTTATAACAAGTACCTATGATAGTCCAGACATGTAGCAGATGTTAAAGAGGTGTATGTGGGCATGTACCTGATACATGGTATGTGTGCATTAGAGAGCTGCTGAATAACTGAATGGGGCAGATAGGACTGAAAACAGGGACAAGTTAGACCAAGGATAAAGAATAATTGCTAGTGGCTTAAAATTAATAATAGTAATAATGCTTGGCTCATAAGGCTTTTAGGTGAAAAAGGAATATGATTGAAATATGTGAATGAACCTCTGATGCATATGGAACAGGAAATAGCCTTTGTTCTAGTCTACAGCACATGAATAGGTGGGAAAGGGGGAACAGTTTCCAGGAGAGGAATGGAAACCTGAGAAATTGCTGTAGGGCAGATATCATTGATTTGGTACCAAATAATAAACATGGAACTCATTGCATGATAATGTACGTACTTATAATTCAAAGGCAGAAAATTTTTGTTAAACAAAATAATGGGTCCGTGAATGAATCTTAAAAATGCTTCACTCATTTGTTTCGCAGAATATTTTGTAGGTGTATATATGTGTGTTGTTTGTGTGTGTTTTCCCTAGTTCTTTAGACTTCCAAGGAAATGTGTATATAAATTCTATTCTTATTTTCATCCACTGTCAAACTAAATTCTGCGAAATATTCTAGGAATCTTTGATCAGAATATTTGTTTTCGAAGTTAAGTGACATCATTCATCCTTTAGAGCCAAATAGAATCAGCATCTCTCTGCCAGGAAGAAAAAAAAATACCTTTACTCTTACATTGACTAATCCAAGAATTACTTTTCTGATAATTCCATGCAGGGTTTCTCTTAACCTCTCATTCATTTGCATTCCTCACGATTTGAGATTTTATTTAGTGGTCAAGTTGTATTCACCCTGGAGCCTGGAATAAGGATATCTAGCCTGACAGCCCGTTAAACATCATGTGAATGGAATAATGAATGAAAAGGTCAGACAGTCCATTTAAAGAATAACATTTTTCAGATTTCTAGATGCCATTATATTGTGACAGAATCCATATGTGTTTCAGTAGAACAAGAATGGAAAGCAAGGTTTTAACCTTTAGTTTCAATAAATATTTTTTATTAAAAAATTGAAACATGCTGATGCCTTAACCAGTAAACTGAAAACAATAATTGGAAAACAAAACAAACAGTAACAACAGAATCACAAAGAAAGTCCAGCAAGGGCACATTCTAGTTTCACAGACTTGGATAAAGCAATTTAAACATACAACAACCAATGTACATTTAATCACTCTCTATTACTTACAGCACTGGTTTTGAGTATTGTTTTAATGGTGTTTTATCTTGAGCTTCATGATGGTGTTTTGCAAAGCAAGTTAAACTTTAGGAGTTTAGCTTTTGATTTTACCATATTTGTTTTTTTGCATTTGTGTGGCATTATTCATGTTGAATTTGGTTCCATTCTTTTTCCAGCTCCTAATTATACCCTCAGACTCTGTAAAGATGCATTTGTTCCTACGCGCAATCAAGAAGCATATTAGAAATCAGCTGTACATAGTTATGCTCTTATAAATGGAAAGTCTATTACATTTGTGTTAGAAACAGAATGTTCATACTGGAATTCAATTGCAGTTGATAGACACATATCGATAGCTTAGGCCATGCTAAGTGCTGCACTAGACAGTGTGGGGAATATGGTCATAAATAAAATACCGTGCTTGTCCCATAAAACTCAGGGTCCAAAGGCAATTTCATGTAGCGACTAATAGTTCAGGCTCTGCAATTAGGGCATATGTTCAAATCTTGTTTTGTTTCAGTATTCACAAGCCCTGTGATTTCTTTGAGATGTAGTATTCTCCAGTAAATGGAAACAATAACCAGGGAAATACATTTGTAATACTCTATAATTCTGATTATATAAGTAATACATGTTTATTATTAAAATTTCAATAATGAGAAAAAATAAATAAAATGAGAGAAGGCTCACTGCTCTATCATCTTTAATCTTGAAGCAACCACTGTGAGGAATTTAGTGCTTACATTTCTAGAAAATTTTCCTAGGTATATACTTACATTCTGTTAATTTTTGGGTAAATTTTGTATGTACTATCTCGGAATCTGTTTTTTTAATAAGATTTTTTATTTTGAAATGATTTTAGATTTGTAAAATAATGCAGAGAGATTCCACATACCCTTCATCTAGTTTCCTCTAATGTTAACATTATATATAACCTTGAACCAATGCTAAGAAGTTAACAGTTGCATGTTACTCTATTCAGTACATTTCATACTTTATTTGGATTCTATCAGTTCATCTACTAATGTCCTTTTTCAGATCCGGGATCCCACAATGTGTATAGTGTGTGTTTAGTTTTATTTAACAAGACATTTTGGATATCTTTTCATACCTGTGCATATAGCTCTGACATATTGCTTTTAAAAAGTGCACAATTTTAATCAATTAAGTCTACATCATTGTAGTAGTTCATTCTCATGCTGCTCTTAAGAACTGCCTGAGTTTATAAAGGAAAGACGTTTAATTGGCTTGCAGTTCTGCAGGGCTGGGGAGGCCTCAGGAAACTTATCGTGGCAGAAGGTGAAGCAATAATGTCCTTCTTCACATGGTGGCAAGGAGACGTGCCAAGCAAAAGGGGAAAAGCCACTTATGAAACCATCAGACCTCAATGGGAACTCATAGATTATCACAAGAACAGCATGGAGGTAACTGTCCCCATGATTCAATGACCTCCCACTGGGTCCCTCCCATGATGCATGGGAATTATGGGAACTACAGTTCAAGGTGAGATTTTGATGGGGACATGCCCGAACCATATCAATAGTGTAATTTATTTAACCTTCTATTGACTGGTGATATTTTTCATATGAATCCTAAAAGAAACTAATTTCTATGCATTATATGATTTAATCTTCACTAAGACCTGCATCTCTTAGATGCCAAACTAAGGCTCTTTCATCTACTTTATGGTGGTTCCCTGTATAACAGACACCAATGTGTAATTTTTGATATATTTTTTCTGTGACAATTGACCTCCTCCAATTTTAGCTGTGCTAATTTTCATTACATATAAGTTTTTACTTTGTGAATGATTAAATGTGTAGATCTTTTTATGTTTGATAACTTTTATTGCTTTAAAGCTAAGGAAATTATTTGAATGTTCTAGTTTCAATAGCTAAAGGAAGTATTTGGAATCCTATTCCTTTTTTGCAATTTTCCAGTTGCTGAATAAAAATAGCAGCAATCCTCTACTGATGAGTGAATTAGTTTTTGGATAATGGTTAAAAAAATGAGCCAACAGAAGATGGTTTTACCTCCTATGGATACAGCACGTCATTATAAATTGAGATTCTGTTCTTGAAGTCTACTTCATTTCATAAATTCATATATTTACCAAAACTAATTATGTTCTTTTTTTGTTTGATTATATTTATTTTTTTTCCAACTGGCCTGGCTAATAGGGTATATATCTGGGTTCTAGCACTTCTATTTGAGGAGGGAAGGTTCCCTAAGTCCTTCAACTTACTGCAGTCTTTTGGGGGTCATTATAGGACAGGTGCCGTCAATTTTATAAAATATACAAAAAACCTAAGAGAAAAAAAAAATCTTCCCCCCTTGAACTGTGACTCTGTTTCTAACATCCCCAGTGAGGTTCAGGCTAGACAAAGAGTTAAAATCAATGCTATTTCCCACTTGGACAAACAAAATGTGCAGGAGCCTGAGAGAGCCACCTCTGAGTTTAGCTTATTGTTATTCAGTTTCCATTCTAATACAGTTTCTTCCTTGCTCAATATCAGTTTATAAAAGCATGTTACATGTCCAATGACCCCAGATAACTAAATAAATCCCACTTTGTAATCATGGAACTAAGTCCCAGTTTGTATTTGTACAAATGCCTGCCAAAGATGGATACAAGGAATTTAAAATAAATCAACTGTAAAATCCACATATCTTAGTGGAATGAAAATAGGAATGAGTCCAGTTCACCATCGCTCTCTCATACACACTTGCATGCACATGCACATATACACATGTGTGCGCACACACACAGCATGGTACATTAGTACTTTTCTTTGTTGGATACGTGTTTTGGTTTTGGAGTTGGTTATAGGGTTTGGTGTGCTGAACCCCAGAGAACCGCATTTACTTCTGTTTTTTCATGTACCTTTGTGACATGTACCTTTGTGGTGATTTTATGCTGGTCAGATTTTCCGTTTGCATGAGGTGACAGCATTCAGCAAGTTATAAGTCCCTGAGATGGACATTTTGGCAGGTCTTTTTCATACATTTCCTGTAGAAGTTTTAAATTATGTTCACAATGAGGCTTAAAATTACTCCTTTCTCAAGGAAAGGGGATATAATCCATAGGGTTTATAAGCAGCATTTGATGAAAGTCTTTGAAGAGAAAGTAAAAATCAGTTCATTTTAATGATTGGTAATCAAAAAAGATAAACCATCATTAAATTCTAAGATCTGGTGTAGTGAGACTGAGGGAAAAAAAAAAAACCACAAAGTACCTCATAGATGCACTGCTGATAATGTATTCTAAGTTTTTTTCTTTTTCGGTAGATCATCCTGAGCATATTAGTCTCAGGTTGCTGGAAATCAAAATAATGGCATGGTGATTGTTAAGCGTCCATGTTATATAAGGGTGTTCTGATATTGAAATGAATATTTCACTTCTTGTTTCTGAAAAGTGAATGTTGGTAGGTTGCTTTTTGAATGCGTTTTGAATATTTTAATAGAACTGGGTTCTATCTAGGAGGAAATAAAAGTGTCTCTGTGTCAGGCGCCGCAGTTCTGCTTCTTGGTTGTAAACTTACTTCCTAGTAGCATCAGTTCAAGATATATTCTCATCGAAATAAATTTTCCTTTAATGTTCTGACATGCTGATTGTGGAAAGACAGTGTGAGAATTCAGCCTGGAGGCTTGCTCTGGCAGTGAGAGAAGTGTATCCTGTGTTGTATGTGTGTGTATGTGTTTTAAAGGCTATTTTTAGAGACAAATTAGTACTAACAGGGTATACAGTATAAGAGGAGACCCGTGGTGAGGTCACAAGGTCCTGAAATCTTCCTAGAAGTGAGTCATAACTCATTCCAAGTGACAGGAAACAGGTCCTAGGGGCTGAAGAAGGGATGTGAATGAGACCTGATTTAAAGTTAACCTTTTCGATTATCTGTCAAAAATTACTAAGCAAAACAGTTATATGAATATCGGTACATATAATACTTTCTTATTATTTGAGTGAACCAGCTGCTCTCAGACTCTTAATAGTAACCATATCTAGAGATGTAAATTAGAATGTCAATTGCAAATCATTCTTACCTTCTCATCACATTAGACCACAGATAAATTGTGTAAACTATTTGAAAGTAATTAAATTTCTAATCTAAAGATTTAGATTCAGAGTTAGCAAATTTTTTCCTTTGTAAAGCACCAGATAGTAAATATTTTAGGATTCGTAGCCCATGCAGTTCCTGGTCTCTATCACAGGTTCTCAACTCTCTCATTTTAGTTCAAAAGCAGCAACAGACAATGTGTGAATGAATGATTGTGGCTGTGCTAAAATAACTTTATTTGAGGACATTGAAATTTGGGGGTTTTATATAATTTTCATGTGTCACAAAGTACAATTTTTTAGAGTTTTGTCAACTATTCAAAAATTTAAACTACTCTGTTTGTGGGATTATACGAAAACAGGCTGTGGGTCAGATTTGAACAGCAGGCTGCAGTTTGCTGACCTCAGTTTTAGATAATTTAGAGTAACCACTGATTTTTGTTTCTTTGTACATTGGTGTAAAGATTCACCTATCGCACATTTTCTATATAATTTCTAAGAAAAAAATGAACGATATTTTTAAAGGACAAAATATTTTCTCCCACAAAATAATTGGCCACTGACATTTTTTTTTTTTTTCTTGCTGGTAATCTGATTTTTCAGAGAAGTGAGCACTGCATCTTTGTGTTATGTTCTCTCCCCAGATTCCAATACGAGAAATATATTTATTTGGTTTTATGTTAAAATGCAAATGCCATCTTTTCCAGTGAACTGCCATTAAAGATACAGGAGAAAGAATGTATATTCTGGGAATGTAGGGGCATGGCCTCAAGTTACCAATTTGATAAATTGTTTCTGAAATCTAGTGCTTTATCTTAAATTATTATGTCAGTTCTGCATTCTATACCACTAGATATCAATGTTTATTTCAGTACACACAAACTCCTGTAACTCACTGAACAAATATGCGATAACTCTGTGACTTGCCATATTGCCAGCATACCCCGGAGGTCTGGGCATACCTTAGGTTAAGGAACCTAAGAATTGAGGCAAACTGATTGTACATCAGTACCAGGGTGGTGGCTTCAGGGCAGGCTTTAAATGGTAAAGAGGGATTACATATGAGCATCCCAGTTGTCTTGTATACTTACCGGAATGGCCCCTATTCCCTTGACCCATGGCTTCTACTTGCACACCTAACTCCAGCCCAAGATGGGAGAATGACATGATCACTGTCTTTGAAGAAAGAGAGAAAAGGGTTCTAATTTTTACTGTTCCATGTGTAGTTAGTCTAGTTATTCAGTAAAATTTTGTCATCTGAAAGATGAAGGTAGGATTTATGATTCTTTGGTTACAAGCCAATGACTTTTGCTAAAATAATTCAAAAGGGACATATCAGAAAACTGTTGGAGGATGTGACAAACGAAACATTAAAATATCTGGTTGGAGGAAGACAAAGGAGAGAAACAAGAGGTAATTTGCTTTCCAGGGCATTTTGTTGAGCAACTATGAGATGCTGTGGTTAAGAAGCCATTCAGTTTGCTTGGGAGAGTTCTGGTTTATACCTGTTGTACTAGCATAATTACACAAAGGTCCCCTTTCACCTTCATAAATGTCTGTTCACATGACGCATGTTCACATGACACATTGCCATCTTAAAGGACTCAGAAGTTTGATCTCACTTCTGACTGCCAGTTGGCCTTGCTCTTTTTTCCTTACACTGCAGGATCTAGTTTTGTTCCCCGTGTTCAGAGCCAAGCCGTGAACTCTAGCACCAATTCTGTATTATTCCAGAGCCGCCTGGTGGGCATATCCACTATCAACAGGAAGTAAGGAGAGAGATGGGTACACCAGACAGCTACAATACTGAGCCTCAGGTCCTCATATTCCTTTTTGTCTGGAAATGGAATTAGATGGTGATATGGTACCGATTTGTGTCCCCACCCAAATCTCATGTTGAATTATAATCCTCAGTGTTGGAGGTGGGGCTTGGTGAGAGGTGACTGGATCATGGGGGTGGATTTCTCCCTTGCTGTTCTTGTGATAATGAATGCCTTCTCATAAGATCTGGTTGTTTGAGTGCCTGCTTCCCCTTTGCCTTTCATCATGACTGTAGGTTTCCTGATGCCTCCCCAGCCATGCTTCGTGTATAGCCTGCAGAGCCATCACCCAATTCAACGTCTTTCCTTTATAAATTACCCAGTTTCCGGTATTTCTTAATAGCAACATGAGAACAAGACTAATACAGATGGGACAATCCATAGTATTTTGAAATTTGTCATTCTTCAGTCTGATCTCCATACTGTTACTGGAGATGGCTTTCTGAAACACAGCTTTCTCTAAAACCCTATTTGACTCCTCATTGACACCGAAGAA
>NW_016107415.1:3307563-3311465 GCF_001604975.1 Cebus imitator
ATTCAACGTCTTTCCTTTATAAATTACCCAGTTTCCGGTATTTCTTAATAGCAACATGAGAACAAGACTAATACAGATGGGACAATCCATAGTATATACACATTTGTGCTTCTTCAGTCTGATCTCCATACTGTTACTGGAGATGGCTTTCTGAAACACAGCTTTCTCTAAAACCCTATTTGACTCCTCATTGACACCGAAGAAAAATAAAACTTCTCATCTTGACATACAGAGCCTTTGATGGCCCAGCTTCTGTCTTCTGTGTGTCCTCCCTCAGTAACCCACACTTTCTCTATACTGTAGCCTCCCCTAATTCAGTGGGTTGCAGTCCTTTTGGTGCCATACTCTTGCCCTCCTGTGGCTGGGCACATTCTGGCTGGAATGTTTTGCCCTACCAGCATTGTGCTGGTTTTTCCTTTCATAATCAGAGTAGAAGGTGGCTTTCTTTTCTTACTAGTTCTTTTTTCTCTTCTAGTTTAGTTATCTTTCATTCCAATCCCATAATTCCCTTGATAGACTTCAATTCTAAAATGTAGGACCCTAAATTTCATTTGATAGTTTCCCTGTCTTTCTCTCTCACTAGGTTATTGGCTTCTGGAGGCAGATACCATAACTTTCACCTCTGTAAATAGTGGAATGGTACATAGCAGCCGAATGACAGTTGGTTAAGTGGTTAAGTGGCCTGCATGAGAAAGAAGTGTTACTCCTGGGAGGAGAAACACAGAAGGGAGTCTTAGACCCGGTCTATTTTGTCCTGTAAGGAATAGAACAGGAGGGTTGTATTAAATTAATCAAGCTCCATAATAAAGCAGGCATTGGAAAGTGGGAAATTGTTTAGAGAAGAATGTCTGAGAGAGTCTTGGAAAATATAAGGAGTGCATTTTGGAAAATGAAGACAGTAATAAACAATGATATTTACAGGGAATTGAAGTTAAAGTGCCTGCAGTGATATTAACTGAAAAGAAAAGGGTAAGTCACTGGACAGGAAGCACACAGTCCGCCCAAGGAAAGCTGTGAGGGCTGTGGACTGACTAAGGAACAGACAAATATGAATGGGAAACAGAATCCAAATACATTTGTGAAAAAAGTAACAGTGGCTGTCCCTGATGACAGGTGATGTTCCTAACGATTTTTAAATAATAACCTAGTATTAGATACATGGTGTGGGGAGCTGTACATAGATTTTTTTTTCCTCTTAATTCAAACAAAATAGAACAGAGAATTATTGTGTGGAGAAGACTCAAGGGGCAGAGGAGGAGTTAGGACAGCTATTTTCAAATATTTATTGGGTCATGATGTGGAAAAGAGATTAGAATTATTCTGCATGATTTAATTAGAACTACTTACTGAAAAGCTAGACAAAGGTACAGTTTAGCTCATATTAAGCAAGTGTTATGTCTCTATGGTGTTAAAAGATAATTTCTAATTAAAGGTAAATTCATGACTCATAGAATAAAAATAAATACGTGTCAAAAATCTTAACTCATGAATGAGGAAACTGGTGAGGTATTATAACCAGTTCCAAGGCAAATGTAAAGAATAAAAAAATTTAGATTTGTAAAATAGTTCCCAAGGAGTCAGAATCAGATATGACATAATTTTCCATTGAATCCCCAAATTTCCCCTATGGTGTCTCTTTTTGACCAAAAATATCAAAGAAATACTATTCTCGATCTGTAGCGTGAACCGTGGTGGCCCCTGTTTCCATGTTGTGTTTGGCACCAGGAATGACCCGGGAGTAGCCAAATGATGACCTGTTGCGGATACTGTAGAAAAAGTTTACTCATAGGATAGCTGGTTTGCCTGGACAACTTTAAAGATAGTTAATAACTTTAAATTTCTAAGATATTACTTCACCACTCAGGGAGCCAGCTCCTGAACCTGTATCACTACAGCTGGGTCCTTTTACAAATTCAAGTTCCTGTTAATACAAACAACTACCCTTCCCCCGCTGATGAGAGTTTCCTGTGTTTCTCAGCGTGCCTTGAGAATCTACCTGCCCTTTGGATTCCAGTTCTCTCCTTATTTGTCTGACTTTCACCAACTAAAACATCTTCCTGTCTCTTAAAATCACTTTTGACTTGGAAAAAAAACAACTGTAGAAGGTAAGATTATGTGGGTTATTTAGGTTGGATCTTTACCTCCCCTAACCACCAAAAAAAAAAAAAAAAAGGAAAGAAATATTCAAGAGTTAACCCCCAGTAACTCACACTGTGACCTCGTTTGAAAATAAAGTGGTTGAATAAGTTAAAATAAGTTAAGATGAGGTCATACTGGAGTAGGTTGAGCCCCTAAAGTAATATGGTAGTATGGCCGGTGTCCTTTTAAAGGATGGCCATTGAAGACAGAGACACACCGGGAGAAGGCCATGTGATAATGAAAACAGAGATTAGTGTGACATAGCTACAAGTCAAAGAATGCCAAACATCGCTGGGCAAACCACCAGAAGCAGAGAAGAGGCATGAAGGGGCTCTCCTATAGATTTCAGAGAGAATGCAGTCCTGATGCTACCTTGATTTTGGACTTCTTCCCTCTAGAACTGTAAGGCAATGAATTTCTGTTGTTTCAAGCTACCTAGTGTGTGGTACTTTGTTACAACAGCCCAGGAAACTAATGTAGGGATATAGACAAATTTCTGTTCTATGGGCTGGCTCTGTGCATCGTTCTAAATGTGAAGATCCCAGTGTAGCATGTTATACAGATAGAATGCTTGACAATACAAGGCACTAATTAAATATTAGTCTCCTTCACTGTCTTTTTAAAAAAAATATTAGAGTCTGTAAATTATAAACCAAGTGACTGCATTACCACATAATGCAAGGAACATGACTTGGAATTAAATCTGATTTAAAATCCCAGCTCTGCCACTAGTTAGCTAGCTGTATTTCGGACAGTTTTGTTTTCTTTGTTTTATCTGGATAAAACCATCTTTCTGGTCAGGGTAAAGATGAGAAACAATGGCTGTGATCACCTGGTACACAGTAAGTGCTGATACTTAGTAACTACCGCCATTGTATTCTTCTTGCATGATGATTCTTATTATATTAGCTCTTCATGACTTGCATTGCTGCTAGGGAGTTTGTAATTGTTATATTTGCTCAAACAATTGAATTTATAATCATTGCATTCATAAGGAGAAAGCTGACTGCTTTTAAAATTCTCTTTATATCCTGGACATTTTAAGACTTGAAAAATTAGTGCTTTCCACTTTTATTTTTGAACTGCTCCTAAATTTAAAGGACTATTAATCCCCCATGTTTATGACTCACCAATTCATCATCAACACGATGCCTTTTAAAGCAATATGTGACTCAGGAGAAGCATGAACCAAGCGCCTGAGAGAATTTGAGGGTGGGGAGAAGATGGTTGCGTTGAAGATGGAGGAGGAGCATTTGGGTTTATTTTTCCTTTGAAGTGGAGCCTGAAAAGTTTTGCTGAAGAAAAGATATTTGAGCAAGTGCTTGAGTTTGATTTATTAATTTTCAGTGTATCTTAAACTTTGTTTTTCAAGCTCTTTTTATTTTACTCTCATATGAGCTGACAGCAGGAATGCCAAACCACAGTAACACTGCCTTGTTTTTCATTTAGCTTTCCTCCCTACCCTCCAACATTATCTGAACAGTTGATTCTATATACCTGTCAATAAGAGACAGTGAAACAGTTCCTCGGAATTTACTTAGCTGAAAACTTTAACTGTCAGAGAATAGTACAGATGAATCCAGGGGCAAGAAAGCCTTTGAGCCAGTAATAAGAGCTACAAAAAGGATAAACAAGCCCAAAGAATATTGAAAGAGAGAGAGAGTGGAAGAGAGAGAGAGAGAGAGGAGAGACGTGAGAGGGGAGAGGGGAGAGGGTGAGACAGGAGAGGGGAGAGACGAGAGGGGAGAGGGGAGAGGAGAGAG
>NW_016107415.1:3314608-3344398 GCF_001604975.1 Cebus imitator
GAGGAGAGAGGGGAGAGAGGGGAGAGAGGGGAGAGGGGAGGGAGGCCGGGGAGGGGTAGTGGAGAGGAGGGGGAGCGGAGGGGGAGGGGAGGGGAAAGGGAGTAGGTTGAGGGAAGGAATAGGGGAGAGGGGAGAAAGGAAAGACAGAGAAATAACAGAAGGATAAATTACTGACTGTGGCCATGTAAATGCAAACAGTCTTAAGAATGAGTCTTAACTGAGTGTATCCACTTAAGTGTATAAAGATCTGTAGTCATAAAGAAAATGATACATTGGTTAGGCTGTGTGGCACACACCTGCAATCCCAGCACTTTCAGCGGGTGGCACATGCCTGTAATCTTGGCACTTTCAGAGACTGAGGTGGGCAGATCACTTGAGTGCAGGAGTTTGAGAGCAGCCTGGGCAGCATGGGCAACCTCATCTCAAGAGGAGGAAGAAAAAGAAGAGGAAGGGGAGGGGGAAGGGGAAGAAGAAGGATTAAATTTACTCCGAATAAAAGGGAAGTAAAATGTATTATGCAGTTGAGGAATTATTTTAATAGTGTTATCTTTTCCTTTTTAAATGTGAATATCTGAATCAGTTTCTCTCTTTAACCACTTAAGGACTGGGCTTAGATAGCAGAAGGCCACAAAAAGTGGCTCACCACTAAACTGCTATGTGCATGAGGGACACTGCGAGGAAGGGACAGTGCTCTCCTTGGGAGAGCTGTGGTTACACATATGCAACCCCTTAGATATTCGTTTGTGCATGTGTGTACATGTTCAGTGATGGAGTCTGGGAAGCAGGCTTTTTATGAAAAGTTTATGCTTCAATAGGCACTTACTGGACAGCAAAACTGTGTGAGGCCCAAGGGTGTTGAGGACAGTATGGAAATTCCCTTTTGAGACTGATTTTCTGAAATACCAGAGGCCACATTTCTGAGTGGCTAGTGCAAGTGGAAGAAATCTCCCCATGCCTGGGCCAGAAAGACAAGAAGCTAGTTCCTTCCTACCTCCAGAATTCTCAAAGAGAATAGTCTATATTCTTCCTTTCTTAAGACCTACACTGAAGACTTTTACTATGCTCATGGAAATAGATCACATAGAATTCCCCTTGGCAGGAGGTGAGTACTCTTCTGCATACTGTACTGCTGATGGAATAAGCAGACTTCTCAGAAATATCCCAAAATTTCTGTCCCCTGGCATACACACCCTGTATCACCCCGTCTAATGTCTTCCGTTGGGTGTTGGCAGCCCTCATGAATATAATGGGATAGTCACTGCCTTATTTATGTTACATTATATTAAACTCCATCATAACTGACAGAAACTCTCCTCCTGGCCTTAAAAGAGCAAACTGTTGTGTGTGGAGGTCACAGGGAAGGGAACAGTGGGAGGCCTCTAAATACTGAGCATGGCCCTTGATGGACTGCCAGGAAGAAAGTGAGAACCTTTGTCCTATAACTGCAAGGAACTGAATTCTGCCGACAACCAGTGAGCTTGGAAGAGGCATGAGATGGGATCAGACCCTGACTGACACCTTAATTTTAGCCTCATGAAACCCCGAGCACAGAGCACACCTAGTCTATGCCGAACTCCTAACCACGGAGACTGTGGGATAAAGAATGTGAGTTGCTGTAAGCCACTGTATTTCTATTTATTTGTTATGCAACAGTTAAAAAATGAATACAATTCTAATTTCCAGGAACAGGGTATCAAGTCTCTTAGTTAATAAACAACAAACAAACAACAACGACAAAACCCACTCTGGGCGTAACCACACCTCAAGGTGTCTTTGTTCCAGTAACTCACAAAAGATTTCTCCCCCACCCATTAGCACAGACTTCCACAGAACCAATGGGAGCCCCTTTATAGTTGGACGTTGCCGTGGCCTACATGACTTTCTAGATGAGCCCAGCTGAGCTATTACTGATTTAGTGGAGCAGTTATTTTGTGCAATAACCGGTGACTGACTGAATGCCTATTGTTTTTATATTTCTGTTATGTATCCTTATAATGGTTTTTCTTAAGGCCAATTGCAATCTCATATGTATTTCCCTGCCAAAGATTACCTTGATCTTGAATCTTTCTTTAGTTCCATGCTGCCCCCACCTTTCCCCAAAATGTACATTCTAAGGGGCCCTTTCAGCATATTACTTGTTTAAAGTGAATCCATGAAGATTTTATATGCTTAGTGGAGGGAGAAAAGACCTTCCGGTAAAAAATTTCCCATTGTTTTCCCACCTGAGTGTATCTTGCTCAGATAAAAGGGCATCACAAAGGCCGCCCTGGCATTCCTGCCAGCATTTCAGCATTCCATGATGCATCTGTCTCTTAAATTGGAAGACAATCTTACCGATTTCTTGATATGTTTGAATTCATGTTGTTCACATCATCCCTGATATGTTTGGGGGTGCTGGATTTGGGTATGTAACACTTTTGTTGAGCAATAGTCAGGTTTTTATTAATTGGCTTCTGACTTATGGAGTTATATTTTCAGCTCTGTGAGGTAAATTCGCAACTTAAAAGAATACCCTCCCAATCATTCAAGGCAGTTGGTTTGCACTCACACATGAGCCAGATGCGCTTAAAAATAAAGGTGTCTATCAAGCAGTAAGTAACGTGATTTCTCAATTGCACTTTTCATAGATTGAGAGAGGTCTAGGTGGGGTAGTTTTTCAAGAGTGTTAGGGAGGGCTGTCTCTGTAATATTTACCTACTCTGTCCCTTTATTGATGGCCAATATTCCATATTTATGTAATGATTCCTCTGGCCCCTATAAAAGTGAAAGTAAGCCTGGAAAGGATTTACCTGGTTTTTCTCAAACTATTATATAAACCAAGCCACCATATTTTACAATTCTTAAGGTGTACAGCTCTCATGTTATTCTATGTGAATGGTGCCCCCTGGTGATGTGCTGTATCTATGCTGCAGTGAAGTTAGTTATGCTGAAGATTCTGCTTTGTTTGTACATTACTCAAGTTTTTAAACATTTTCATGTTTTCATGGGAAGGAATTTATCCATTCCTCTCTTGAAAGCATGTTTAATTAGAAAGAATGCAGACTTGCTTGTGTGATGGCTTTATAGTATCATTGGCCTGAAATTTAAAAAAAAAAAAAAAAAAAGGAGCTATGGCTAATTAAAACAAGATTATCATGGCCAGGTGTGGTGGCTCATGCCTGTAATCCCAGCACTTTTGGAGGCTGAGGCTGGAGGATCACCTGAGGTCAGGAGTTTGAGACTAGACTGGCCAACATGGTGAAACCCCGTTTCTATTAAAAATAAAAAAATCAGGCAGGCATGATGGTGGGCACCTGTAATCTCAGCTACTGGGAGGCTGAGGCAGGAGGATTGATTAAACCTGGCAGGCAGAGGCTGCAGTGAGCCAAGATCATGCCAGTGCACTCCAAATTGAGTGACAAAGTGAGGCTCCATCTCAAAAAAAAAAAAAAAAAAAAAAAAAGACTAGCAAAATGTTGATATTGAAACCGGAAGTAGCTTCATGGGGATTCACTATGCTCTTCTTTTTGCTTTTGTGTACGTTTAAAACATTCTACAAAAAAAGTTTAACAAATAAAAGGAATTTAGCTTTAGGTTGTTAAAAGTACACAAATCCTTGCCATGTCTTAAATATTTATTGTAGGAAAAATTCAAATGCAAACTATGTTTATATAGTAAAAGAATGGAATAGGACTAACAATTCCCCCAAATAGCAGAGTGTGTATACAAATCGTAGTGTTGACCCCTATTATACAGCCCAGAAGAAAAAAGAAGTAGATGCTTTTTAATATATAACAAAAGAAAGAGTGCAGAAATCATAAAGACAGAAGATATCTGAGAATGGGATCCACAAAAATGCAGAATAAAAGTTTACTCTTTTCCTTTTTTTCCTCTCAAAACTCTTCCTCCTGCGACTTCTTTTAACATCTCCCTGCCATGATCCACTATCCATTTATTCATTTACCTATTTATCCATTATCCATCCACTCATTCATTCATCCATCCACCTATCTGCCTACCCAGCTGTCCGTCCATTTCTTCATCCATATATTCATCAACCCAACAAACATTGGTTGAGTGTCCATTTCTTCATCCATATATTCATCAACCCAACAAACATTTGCCAAGCACTAATGGATGATCCAGTACTCAATTTGAATTTCTTTACATAATACCTGAAAGGTGCAGAGAGAATGAGAACTTTGAAAAATTATCTGTCGTTCAGAGATTGGAGAGTAGCGTGCAGTGGACTACATCACAATTTTGAAGATAGCTTTTTGTAATTGTGCCTTGTACCTCCTTTCCCCACTTTTTTCTCCCTGCTCCCCTTCCTGACACATGTACAAAGGGTCCTAGAGTCAGTGGGTACTGGGTAGAGGTGCACAGAAAATTGCCTCAAGTTGTGAATGTGGCAGCCCTATAGACTTCAGGAACTTTGTTTTGCAATATACATTTTTATTTGTTTCATGATTTTCGTAAACTATTTTTCCTTAAAGATCATTATTTCTCCTCCAGGAGGCTCATTTTCTAACAAGGTTAGATAGCTGTTTTTCTTCGTATTGATTGATTGATTTACAGGTCAGAGGAGTAACTCTATATATTTGGCCAGATTCACTTTGATTCCTTATTTCTAAGATGAATTCAAATGTAATGAATCTCTTGAGCCAAAAAGGGATTCTTGTTAAATATCGCATCCCTCTATTTCAGTTTAGTTTTCTACTTAATGGAAAACTGAATAGGTCCAAAGATTGCAATTTCTGCTTTATTTGGCGTAATGCCGATACAAGGATCAATTACGTCTTAATGATTATATCCCTTATACACTTGATTGCTTAGGCCAGTATATGTCCCATTATGTGAAGCAGTCAGAATCCTTTCACCAACTCAGAAAGAGAATAACTGGAGCCTGCACAATCAAAAATATATTATTATAACTCTTTTCTTCTGAAAGATAGAACCATATTCTTTTGACCAGATAACTGAAATGACAAAAGCTGACATTGTATTATTAACCAGTCCCCTAGACATTTTCTTTAGAATTAAGTGTGACACATTGTAAGACATGGTTAGAGAAGTGCTTTAGTTCTTTACCAGTTCAAGAACATAAACAATATGAACTGGGGTTAGAAACTCCCTAAAGAATTAATGGAAATGAAATTCATTAAATAAAGTAAAATAACAGGGAAGCTGCCATATCATTCATTTAAAATTCTCTCATGAAGTTGTATCTTGGATTTGTCATGAAACAGTGCTGAGTGAAAGATTTTGGTGCAAAGGATTTGTTATGAACCTGCATTCAGGAGGAACCCCCAAGGGAGTGGAGGAAGCAAAATAAGATATGGGGAGAAAGCCAAGCAAAGGTGTGCTTTTACCTGAACTCAGCTCTGTCTCAAAAGGAGCTCTGGAAACACCATCCTTAGGTTTCAGGTACTAATTATATGGAAGGTGGGTGATGAACGCACCATGCTTGGAGAGGAATCTACAGGGACTGGGTAGGGTACCAGTGGTGTTCAGTACACTGAAATGTGGAGCTTAAGATTGAAAGTTTTGTTGGAAGTCGGTTTCTCTAAAACTGTCCAAGTTTGTTATAGCACACACTATTTTGGGGCCCTTGGAATAGTAGTAGGAAGAAAAACATGGCTGTGGAGTCAGAGGGACCTCGGATTGAATCCTAACCCTGCTATTTGCCAGAGAATAGAAAAACCTGGCCTAGAGTAAATAGCACCACCTCTAAATATACACACATTCAGATCAGCAATGCTCCTTCTCACACACATCTGCTTTCTATAAAAGTTGATGTTTGGAACTTTTTCACCATAAGTCATTTAAATCTTAGTTTTTGACCTCCAGGACGATTTTAATTTTCAAGCTGACTTCTCTGCAAAATAATGGGATTTAACCTAATTTGAAGTGATTCCTGGCAACAGAGAAATACTTATGGTATGCTTATTTGTGGAAACAGAAAGACTTCTTCTTCCCAGAGTCCTCTCTGCAGATGCACCTGCCCACTCAGCCTGCCCACAATGCAGGCCCTCTTTTCACATACCCTTGAAAGAAAATTCTTCAAGGAAGCCTAAAGTCAAAGACAAATTACAAGAAAGCACTGCTTTTATTTTCATTTTTTCCAAATTAGGCTCCTGACCTACAGTTATCGTTTTGTGTTTTTTCCTCCTCCTCAAAGCTGGTTTTAGTTTCTCTACTGCATTCCCTGATCCTAGGGTATCTGGCAGTTAGTGGTCAGCAGGCTCTGTCAGGCAGCCCATCATTTGGTTAGGATCCAGGCTACCCTCTGCATCTCTTAGCCAAAACTCTTCATATGTACCCTGGTGGTTTTCAAAGGAAGACAAATGGTCCTTCTGGGACTCAGGTAGCCAGATGGAACTTTGGTCTTGGATGGGGTGAGAACTTTCTTCCTGACTCATTCATTAGCTCAAGCTTCTTTCAGATCCAGAAATGTCATCAATTATGTTGGGGCATGGAGGCTTATGCCTATAATCCCAGCCCTTTGAGAGGCTGAGGCTGGAGGATAACTTGAGCCCAGGAGTGTGAGACCAGTGTTAGCAATATAACAAGATCTCCTTGTCTCTACAATTTTTTTTTTAATTGGCAAGGCATAGAGGCATGTAACTGTAGTCCCAATTACTAAGAAGGCTGTGATTGCTTTAATCTGGGAGGTGAAGGCTGCCCTGGGCCATGATGGTGCCACTGCAGTCCAGGCTGTATGACAAAGCAAGACCTGTCTCAAAAGGAAAAATAATAAATAAAAATAAAAGAAAGAAATTCTACCAGTTGGAAAACGTTAGGCTTTAAAAATCTTTTAATCATGGGATATTCTTGCTGGAGGGAGTTGGAGATCATTTAGACCCACGTGTTTATTTCAGGGAAGAATGGACTGAAGCTCACATAGCTTAGATGTTCTCCTCACACACAGTAGACAATGCGCTACACTTCCATGACACCAATGGTTGTCAGGCTTTTATTTATTTATTAGCATTATAGCCTCTATTTTGAACAAAATCTTGCTGTTTAATATACCAACTGGACCTAATTTGTATGATGTGGGAGATGGGGAGCTCAAGATCAAATCTATATCCCTTTCTTCTTTTTGCAGCTCTGTGCCTGATCCCCTCACGAAAAGCAAACTTCTAGTGGCCTTTAGAGACCTAATTCAGAGCCTTAGGTTTCCAATGGGCCTCTATTATGGAGCTTGATTAATATTGCTTAGAAAGTCCTGTACCCCATCATAAGTTTCCAGTTTGGAATGCCCCCTAAAAAAAGGGAAATTCCAGCCATACAGTTCAATGCTAGTTCAGATCCAGAGTCTGGAAAGAGGATCAGACAAGCTGGAGAAAGAACCAAGTTGTCGCTGAACTAAGCCCGGAGCCTCCAAGCCCAGAGTTTGGAGTCTAGGAAACAGCCTGCAAGGCCAAGTGGAAAGGGCTGAGCTGAAAAGAGAATGCTGAGCCAAGGTTGAAGAGCTGGGTTAGGACTGGATGGAAGGAAAGGTAGGGGAATGGTACTAGTTTTCCATTGGTATTTTTTTGCAGAAATGACTACAGCTCAAATTACTATAAATTTGGTGGCTTAAACCAACATAAAGTTTATTATCTCAAAGTTTGTATGGATCAAAATTCTGAGCATGGTTTAGTTACATTGTATGCCCAGGGCCTCACCAGGGTTAAATCAAGGTGTTGACCAGCTTTTGTTCCTTTGAGGAGCTCAGTGGTTTCTTCCAAGCTCATGTGGTTGTTAGCAGAATTCAGTAGCTTGTGATTATAGAGCGGATGTTTTCAGTTTCTTACCGGCCGCACATCACGGGCTACTCTTTGCTCCCACCCGATATTCCTTGCCTCATCGTTCCCTCCACTGTAGAGAGAGATTTTTAATTTATTAGGAGAGCATGACTTTAATGCTTGACCATCTTTTGAAAGGGCTCCATAGATTAGGCTAGGCTCTCCCAGGATAATCTCTTTTGCTTAACCTAGGTAAGTAAATTGATTAGCCACCTAAACATGGGAATGACAATCCGTAGTATTCATGAGTCCTTTCCACCCTCTAGGAGAGGGGATCATACAGGGCATGTACCCAGAGTGTGGGAACCTTGGGGTCATCTAAGAATTTTGTGTACAATAGTAATGAAGCAAGGGAGAGCAAGGACAGACTTTCTGGTTTCAAATGCAGACTCTACCACATGGAGCCTGAAGGACCTTGGATGGGGAACTCTCTCTAGGTGTCCTTTATGTCTTACCAGTAAAATGGAATTGTAATCATACTTAGCCCCGGGCGTTGTGATGGAGATTCAGTGGAGGTTTACACAAAAGTTCTTAATCTCTGTCTGACCTAGGGTCAATGCATAATGAATACCAGCTTCTTAAACAGATGACCTGTGGCTCACCTTCTAAGAGCCATCGGCACTCTGATACTTGTATTGGCTTAAGGGTTCAGGTCAGGGAAGATATTTTCTCTTTTAAGAAATATGAGGTCATGAAGCAGCTCAGAACTTTATTGAGACTATGAACTGCAGGTGCTGGGACTCCTAGGTGTCCCACACACCCCCAACAGGATGCACTGGGTCCTTTTTCATGGCTTGCTCTCAGCGGCATGTCTTATGGAGGCTAATGTCCAAGAAGATTAAGTCTTAGCCCCAAGCTAACAAGGGAACATCATATATTCATATCGTAGAATAAGAATGAATGAATGAATGAATGAATAAATGAATAAAGCAGCATCAGGGTTGGCTCAAATTTCCTGATGACATGAAGTTTGAATTGGCACCTGAAGGCAGGTAGAATTTGGATTGTCAAAGTCAGGAAGAAAGTGTTCTTGATAATTTATATAAAGTTCCCAGCCCGGGGCTTGGCTTATCTCATGAGTTGAATAAAGGCATTTCTCGTCTCAGATCTGGGAGGCAAGTAACTTGGAGCGAGTAACTAACATACATTGTGTCAAGATCTTATCTAATTTTAAAATGATTAAAGCCGAATTAATGTACACATCCTTTAAGTCTGCCATTGGTCCCTTATGTGTGTGTGCCATTAGTAACAAAGCGTAAATGGAGACCATGCATATCGAAACTGTCCACTTTTCTCAAAACTGAAAGCCTGTGTCTTTCTTACATTGAAGGCTATGGTTTCTACCAGACTATGGTGGATGAAGGGGAACATGAAATAGCAGTGATAGCTAAATACCCAT
This sequence comes from Cebus imitator, assembly GCF_001604975.1. NCBI lineage: Eukaryota > Metazoa > Chordata > Mammalia > Primates > Cebidae > Cebus > Cebus imitator. Next base: position 3,323,780 of record NW_016107415.1, read on the forward strand.
AACAGTGGGCATATGTATAGTTCAAATATGGAGAAAGACATTGCAAGTTGTTCCCAACGTCCAATAAGCTTCATGCACATTTCCATTTTTTTATATAACATGCAATAGCTCAACTTGCGGATATCTTGTTAACTCACTTCCTTCCCCACAAATGTACTTGGATGTGAGAATTTCCAGGTGCTTGCTTTCTTTAGCTATTCTTGCTATTAAAGTTAGTTAAAAAGTTAACTGTAAGTGCTATACCTTTTTTGAGAATGCCGCAGCTGTTTGAGCCAGTTATAACAGATCTGTAAAGCAGCCTCAAGGGATATGTGGGGGATTTTCATCAGCTAGGCAATTTATAGTTCTGTTTGGTTTTTACTAGATGTCACGTATTCCCAAAAAAGTTACAACAACATCAGCTTCAGCTTTATTATTAGTATACACCTGAAAACACTTTGGAAACAAAGAGTTTTCAAAAGACTCAGTGTGATTTTACAGAGACAGTGCACAAGCCATTTGCTGACGAAGAGTTCGTGTGGAAGCATCGAACCCATTAGTGGTTGCTAGTGGGCTGCACGACCACTTGAATGACCAATGGAATCAGACTACTGTTAGTAAGTTACTGATTAGAGGAGTCAAGGAGGCTTCCTGGAGGAGGCAGCACTTGAGCTGACTCATTAAAGGATTGGTAGAAATGAGATAGAATGGAAGTAGAAGTGAGATAGAATGGAAGAACTGGTAGAAGTGAGATAGAATGGTCTTGGGGAAATAGGCTCCACACAGGAAGACCAGTGAGAAAACAAGCCCAGGCAGGCAAAAAATAATGTGCGTTGGGAACTTCAAACAATTCAGAGCTGTTGGAGCTGACCTGCCGGGAAGTGAGATAGGGAGTGAGATCAAAGAGGGAATCAGGTCTACATAGATCAGAATGGCTTCTGGGGCACCTTAGAGGAATTTAAATCGGGCAGTTTAAAGGAGTTTGCTGTGGACAGTGGCAAACAACTGACGGGGTTTAGTCAGGGCAGAGTTAAAGATAGAACTGCTTTTCAGGTGGGTTCTTATTAGAGTCTACCTTAAATGTTGTGTGGAGGTTAAAGATGAAGTGGGGCAAGGCGGAAGGCAGGAGGCCAGTGAGGAGGCTGTTGAAGTAATTCAGGCTAGCGATGAGGAAGTCGTAAGCAGGTCTAGCGTGGGAGAGATGGACAGGAGTTGAAAGCACAGCTTCTGTACTTGTTCCCCTTTCATGGAAAGGAATAAAGCATGCCACTTATAAAACGAGTGCAGGAGCCAGACTGCCCCAGTGTGACTCTTTAAGAACTACCTATGTGACTTTTGCAAACTTCCTTCTCTGTAAAACGGGGGTGGGAATACTAGCATTGCAAAGATCACACCTATTCATACACCCAAAAGCACTGAAGAGTATTTGGCCTGTCTTAGGTGTTCAATATATGTTCATGATTATTGTTATGAATGAGTTAAATCCTGAAACTTGTATTTCTCAAACGCCAAGAGTTAGAATCCCCAATCAGATACTTGTTAGGGTACCATGGCAATTTAACCATTTTGTACCCCAGTCTCCCCATCTGTAAATGAAGGTAACAATAGTATGTACCTCGTAGGGTTGCAGTAAGAATTAAATGTGGAATACAGGTAAAGTGCTTAGCAAGTGACAGATGTATCATAACAGCCAATGGCCCTTTACTGCCACCACCACCATCACCATCATCATCATCTAGGCAACTCTTTCATTTATCCCTTTTACTTTGAGAGCAGTATATTGAATATGGTTATTAGTTATATGAAATGTGAAATGCTCCCCACATAGTTTGATTTTCTTGTCTATATTTAAGTTCTCATAAAACTCCTTTGCCTGCTAAATTAACTTTAATGTTTCAAGAAAAATACCTATGACACATTTGCTAATCTTATAATTTTATATTTGTGTAACGCCTTTGACCTGTAAGAGAGGGAAGTGAAGGGAAAAGTGCTTTTTCTTTATTGTGGCTGAAATTTTATTATAAAATATCTTTTGACCCTGAAATTCACGTAATCTCTTTTGTAGGAAATGTCATTATTATTCTCCAATTGGGTTGCTCACTGCCAGGAACTAAGGAATAAGACTGGAATTTAGCATGTGGACTGGGTCTTTAAATTGCAACTGAAAATGCTCAATGTGTAATATTACTATGCTCAATCTATTATCTAAGCAATATTAAGCACCCACTGGGTCTCCATCTTTGGGCTAAGGGTTATGAAAATGGAAACCAATTTGAGTCAAACAGCTTGCTGTCAAGGTAAGGAGACCCAGCTGGCACTGATGGGTAATGAATGAGCATTGAGTCCTGTGTAGGGACGTTAAGCGCTCTGATTGCTCAGAGTTGGAGAGACAGACAGTTCACTGAATCCTGGAGAGGACCAGACCTGGGATCAGTCTTAGGAATGAAGGCTCTGCCACCTTAGAAAAGACAATTCCTATTTGATGGCCTCAGTTTTACTTTCATTAAACTGGATGGGCACTAGATATTTGGTTAACTCCCAACTTTTACACATGCTGGTTAAAGTGAGCCAGGGACTTTCTAGAAGCTTTCTAAAGAATAAACAAGTGGGGCTGGACGCAGTGGCTCACTCCTATAATTCCAGCACTTTGGGAGGCCAAGGAAAGGAATGGAAAGATCACTTGCAGCCGGGAATTCGAGACCAGCCTGGATAACATGGTGAAACCCTGTCTCTACGAAAAATACAGGAAAAAAATTAGCCAGGCGTGGTGATACACACCTGTAATCTCAGCTACTCAGGAGGCTGGGGCACAAGAATAGCTTGAACCCAGGAGGTGGAGGTTGCAGTGAGCCAGGGTCTCATCATTGTACTCCAGCCTGGGCAACAGAGCCAGACTGTCTCAAAAACAACAGGATAAACAATGGATCTTAAAGTTATTGTTGTTCTTGCTATCTTTTTAAAGGAATCCATAGCTTTACCCTATAATATATGAAGTCTCTCTAGTCTATATTTTATCTCTGGATCAACTCTTATAAGACCACGTGTGCTAGGTCCTTTGTGGAATGAATTTCCTTGACCTGTGCTATGGAATTTATGCAAAAAGAAACAAACAAAAGAAAAGCCTGAGACTGTGTTTATCGTGGAATGTAGTGAAGGAAATCACTGGCCTCCTCATACAGAGTTTTCTCCATGAAGGCATGTTTCCCTGAGGAATTGATATGCTTGTTTCATACTATTTCTGGCAGACATGCATCTGACATGGTCTCTCCCTGACTTTGCAGGCTAGGGAGCTTGGCCAGACTAGTAAATGGGGATGTGACATGGGTGACATATCCCATTTTATTGTTCTTCTTTTTCATTTCTCCGATCTTTATTTTTATCTTTTGTTATTTTTCCATGTTATTGCATAGATGCTTCTAATCCATCTCTAATTATCTGTGGATCAAACCAAGCAGCATTGTGTGGTAAACAGAAAGTTTAGGTGCCAAAAGCAGAGTCTGTGTTCAGGAGGCTGTTCATCTTCTGTGATAAAAATAACCCCTCACGTGGGTATAGCATATTTCAATTTACAAAGTACTCTTTGAATTTTTATTACTACCTTGTGAAGCGTATGGGGAAGTTCTTTATTTTCTTCATTCTACAGATGAAAAACCTTGAGGCTCACGGAAGTCACATGATTTGCCGCAGGTTGCCTGGTGTTGAAAGGTGTGGGGGTCTGGGTTTAACAGGAACATTTACCAGCCAAGATTCAGCGAGAGGAGCTTTTCAGTCCCCTAATCTATCACCATCCCTCAGAGAGGTATATTAAGGCCAGGACAATGGTGACACACCATGAAGTAATGCCCTACAGACAAGAAACTGTTGTGCTGATGCTCTCTCTTATGGGATCAGCGTGAAAATGGCCTTCTGTAGGGTTATCTAACATACTGAGCTCAGAAATAAAAGGCAGACTAAACTTGGATGTGTTCTGTCTAAGAGTGCCAGGAAATGCCAGCTGCTTGCCACCTGAAAACATTGGGGTCCCTGGGTTTTTGGGAAGCCAATTTCAGCACGGTACTACCAATGAGAGAAGGAGGAAACCAGTACTCTTCTGTCACCCAGGGAAGATGTGGTTTCTCCCCGCTTAGTTAATGGTTGTCATCAGTCCTACCTAGCTCATTGGCAGGTAACCTACACTACATCCTAGGCCAATTATTGGACAGTCCTTGTCTCCACACATTAGTAATACGGTAACAGAGCTTGGACTGGAATCCAGGCCTTCTGTCCTCAGATCCAGTCTTCTCTCCGCTATCACATTACCTTGGTTAAAGGACCACAGGTATACAGGCCTGAGAAGTGGTATCCCCTTGGGGCAATTCACACGACAGAAATAATAGCTGCCTCTGTTCTACCCTCATTGTACCTAATCCTTTATTATGTTTGTTGATCTGCATATACTTCTTTCCCCCTCTATCCCTGATGACATTATTGTGAGCCTCTATAGGGCAATGTCTATGTTCTGTTAATTGTAGTAGCCTGCAGAGGTTAATATAGTTTGTGGCATACAATAGATATTTAATTAAAAAATTAGCATATGAATTTAGCATCTCCCTGTTAACTTTCAAAAATGAATTCCTTGGTACATTTAGACTTTTTCAGCCTGTCTAGTCACTCATTGACTTTTTATCACCAAACAAACACCATACTGATTACCTTATGTTGATGATTATTACCCTTAGAAATGTCCTTCTGATGCTCTTGTGAAGATCCTCTCTTCATATGCCTTCTTGCTTCAGACCTCATCTTTCATTTGAAGTATACTGTTATCTGAAGTCTCCGTATTGATTATCTGCCACCTGTCTCAACTGAGACCATCTTCCACCTTGTATTCCACCCTTACTGATCTGCCTGTTAGATTCTAAATGCATCTGAGGTCATCTTCCCATTCACTCTTCAAGCTCCAACTCAGCAATCACCATACCTTCACCTTGATATGCCGTACATGCCAATGGTTTCCTGGGTCATCTCTCAGGAGGATGTATTAACTTTAGTTTTTGCTTTTGAATATCTGCTGAAAAAAGTGGCCATATTCTCTGCAATTTATGGATGAACATTGTTTATAGTGGAATTTGCCATTGAAAATAATAAACTTTCAGGCAAGAAACCTGAAAAGGTATAACTTTTAGGGTTGAGGGAAAGAATATAGGCTCCCTATCACATGAGAGTTATAAAACAATAGAATCTATAAACCTGGAATAGACTGACTTCTGCTACATGGTCACGTGTGTCCTCTACCCCTTGCTCCACATTACATTCTCTGTATCCATGGCAGAAGATTCTGGCTTATACGTTACTTATCACATTCACTCACAGTAATGACTTTGCTCTTGGTTATTGATCTTTGTTAGCAAAGAGCCACTATGTTGCCCTACCCAGGGAACGTATACTTTAATACCAACTCTCAGGGAAGAGAAGGCTTTGGTGGCAACCTGTAAAATAATTGCAATGAATTAGAAAGCCAGATTTTTGCTTTGGGTATCCAATCATTTTCTGGGAAATAGACTAATAAATTCCTACAATATTCATACCTATATTTTTATGCCTGCTGAACTGTATGTGAACCCTCAATATGTATCTAGGTGAGTCAACCTAAGGCAGAATTACATAGAATTCTGGAGCATAATCAGAGTTTTAGAAGTTGAAAGATATTAGAGATATTTTTCCAGGATAATTTTTACCTTGTCTATCAACATCAGTCTTATGGGTTTAAAGCCTTTATCCAAAACAACTGAGAGGCTACCTCTAGGTACTGTGGGCAAGACGTTGGATTGTTGGCATTGTCCGCCATGGTCGTGGGTGAGTTCAAAGCATGCCTGCTGTAGCTCATACACTTTCTTCCCCAGTATAGGGAGTACCTCTCAAAACAGATGGTATCCTTATTGCTTTCCTAACACATTGGTGGGCCAAGGCTATTTTATTACATGAGGCAGTGGCATTATATATTGACAAAATATATATCATTGTCAAAATCTTTGAATCTCAAGATAAGGACATCCTAAAAAAGCCTGAAGTCACTTATTTTCTATAGTTTATATAATCTGGTAGAGACCAGAGTACTATAACGCTAGTAAAAATTACACAATTGTGTCCAAGGCCAAATGTAATAGTCGTAGGATATTTCTGCTTTTCCATATACCAACTGTAGATCTGTATCTTTTAGAAGTGGAGCATCTCCTATAGTCTAGAATGATTTTACAAAATTGCTTTATTAAAAGTATGTAGGAGGGGCTGGGTGCCGTGACTCACACCTATAATCCCAGCACTTTGGAAGGTTGAAGCAGGTGGATCACCTGAGGTCAGGAATTTGAGACCAGCCTGGCCAAAATGGTGAAACACCGTCTCTACTAAAATGTAGTTTATGAAAATTAGCCAGGCATGGTGGCAGGTGCCTGTAATCCCAGCTACTCAGAAGGCTGAGCCAGGAGAATCACTTAAACCAGGGGGTGAAGGTTACAATGAGTTGAGATCATGCCACTGCACTCCACCTGGGTGACAGAGTGAGACTCTGTCTAAAAAAAGAAAAAAAAAAGTTGGAGGGCTAGGCGGGGTGGTTCATACCAAGGTGGGCAGATCACCTGAGGTTAGGAGTTTGAGACCAGCCTGACCAACATGGGGAATCCCATCTCTACTGAAAATACAAAAATTAGATGGACATGGTGGTGGGTGCCTGTAATCCCAGCTATTTGGGAAGCTGTGGCAGGAGAATCACTTGAACCTGGGAGGTGAAAGTTGCAGTGAGCTGAGATCACACCACTGCACTCCAGCCTGGGTGACAGTGCAAGACTCCATCTCAAAAAAAAAAAAAAAAAAAGTATGTAGAAAACCATAATGGTGACTTTTGCTGTGGACTTAATTCTCACCTGTTAGATAATGTAGATATTTTAAAAACATAAAATACATAGTCTTGGAAAAACATGACCGTAACTTCTTGGAGTTCATAATAGCAAAGAAAAGGAATATAGGGCATGGAAACTTATCTGCTGGGTAGTTCACAAAAGCAGATTTAAAAATAAAACTTCAAAGAAAAAATGATAATAATTCCATGGCTGAGACGCTGGCTGTGTAGGTTTAAAAGATAAACTTTCGGACTATGTTGCTGCAAATAGTTTGAATGAGGGAAAATGGGATGGGCCTTCTCTGCTGAGCTTCTAGGATGTGTATAGAAGATGAAAGAAGAGGCTTATGGTTACCAAGACTCAGGCTAAAGTTTAAAGCTGTCTTTAATTCTGGATAGCATTTTAGAGTGACCTGGCTTCTTACATACACATTTTCTATTTTGGCAAATATATATGGCTATAAATATTTTTAAATTCTTTGTTGTTGTTGTTGTTTTTTTTTCCTCTAAGAATCACTACATTTGTTCACCGATGTCAGTATTTTTCATCTTTTTTTTTCATCATTGTGCCCTTAAGGAGTCTTTTTAAAACATTCTATCCCCATAATCACCTCCAATATATAATGTTAATACCACAGATAAACTGCGTATCTGTTTATGCACTATGGCCTTTTGGAGGGCCATTGTAATACTTAAGTTTGTTTGGCATCCATCAAGAATCAATTTTTGTTTCTTTGAAAATGAATTATCTATGCCACATCTGATTTCTTCCATGCACAATATATAGATTTGAGCTATTTTGAGCCATTTTTCTCTTCCTCTTAACATTTTGGGTTGTAGCTCCCTTGCTTACACAAGACAGTATACCCACAAATGCTCCTCTCTTGGTCTGCTGAAAACACATCCTTTGCTTTGCAAGATCCTGTGGTCCTGACACCAGAAACCAGGTTCCACATGGGCTACACCAGATGGGGTCCTATACATTATTCCATATCACAACTATTAATATCCCATTAGCTCCTCTTTTGGGAACACAAATGCAAAGAACAGAGAAAAAATAATACTACGCGTCTTCTTCCCTTCCTTCAGTTTTTTTTCCCTCCAGACTGAAGTCTAAAGATACAGCCCAGGTTTCTTTCTTTATTTTTCAAAAAATAAGAGTTGTTTAGCTGTGTTTTAGCAAATGTGTGTGAGCACTTTCTTGACAGATTCTCTGTACCACCTCAAGTACATATTATAAGAAGACAAACACTCTAATTGTATACTATATAAGTTTTAGGTATGGTTTTCTTCATTTTCCTCAAGAGAGAATCTGTGGCCACTACATAGCTTTGTATTTTTTTTTATTGAATGTATGGTTGCATATCAGTCAGGATAAATTAGGTTATGCTACAGTAACAAAACACTCTCCAAAATCTTGATGCCACCATCTCCATCTTTCTTGTCACATGACAGATAAAAAGCACAGTCTAGAGGTTCTCAATTTTAGCAAAGAACTAACACTCATAATGTATCTTCCCAAATCATTGGCAGAACTAGTCTCATAATCCCACCCAAATGCAAGAGAGAAGAAAATGCGATTCTACTTTGCTCTGAATGAAGTAGAGAGTTAGATCCAAGCAGAACTAGTGATACTATAGGATAGTAGTACTATTTTCTCTATTTTCTGGATTCTCCCCTCTGTATAGTAGATGGGTATTTCTTCTTCAGTATCTATAATTTATTTATTATTCTTCTACCATACAAAATCTTTTTTTCCTTTGTTCTCATGAATCACATTCTTTTCCTCAGCAATCATTTCCCACTTGATTTGAATTTCTCTCTACTTTCTCATAATCTTTATTTTTGTTTGTTTTGTTGATTTAGATTGATTTCCTAACTAGGTTATATATAGCCTGTCCAGGCACTCACTGTATTAGGTAACCTGGTTTGTGAAGAATGATGCAGGAGTTTTTCTTAACCCCTTAGATGGACTTGTGATGGGGGTACCCTGATTACTTGGCCCGCCGTGCTCAACCTCTTGAAGGAGGGAACACATGAGTGAGCAGGTACAGGATCCAGCCGGCCACTTTGGATGCTGGCAGGAGCTGGCTCTGTGCAGGCTTCCTGGCAGCACCCAGGGTGGATGCCTGTGACCTCTGAAGACCCAGAGGGAATGTTACAGTGCTCTCTTAGCTTCTCTGTTTGTGGACAGTGGTATGTTATCAGCTCATTGGGCCCCTTGCCTTGCTCTGTTGGGTGGCTGTCCTCTGCCAGTGAGGGCAAAGGGCCAGTGTGTCAGCCTTTTATGGGTACCCACACTTGCGGGTCCCAAGCTCCCGTCTGGCATCCAAGGAGAATGAGGTCACGTGGGCACTTGAAGGATAGTGGACATGGGGAATTTTATTTAGTGATGGAAACGGCTCTCAGCAGAGAGGGGAGCTGGAGAGGTGACCAGGCAGGCAGGTGATCTTCCCTGAAGTCTGGCCATCTCTGGCCAGCTCTTCCCTGAAGTTAAGCCATCTCTCCTCCAAAGTCCAGCCATCCCTCTGAAGTGAGGTCACCCCTCTTGAGACAAGCTGCTTCTCTCTCCCTATTGACTGAGTCTGGGGTCTTTATAGGCACAGTAGTGGGGGGTGGGACAGGCTGTTATGTAGTTTTGGAAAAGGCAACATTTGATTGATAAAAAGACATTATTCAGAAAGAACCAATTGGGAGAGAGCAGGAACACAGGGATAGAAGTTCTGACTTTGGGCCATAAATGTTAAGCTTTTTGGCTCAAAGGCGGGAGTTCATCAGGGACCTGCCCCTGTCTGCCTAAAATTTATCTGCTATCTTCCTCTGTCAAGAGGAGTGCATCAATCTTTTTATTTCATCAATCTTTCTAATGTGTGCAGGGAGATTTGCAGCAAACATTCTTAGGGGAACTAAAGCTTTGAAATATAAGAAATGGATCTTATGGTACCTACAATTTCTAGGTGAACTGACAATCTTTTGGCTTTTTCCCTTGGAAATTGCTCATTTTCAGGACCATTCTCATGAGTTTCAAATAGGATTTTTTTCTTGGAATTGAATTCTACCAACTGACCCGCTATCACCAAGAGAATGCCCAGCTCTGTTCTTCTTTGATGGAAATTTTTCTTTCTGTGTCTCAGGGCTTTCAATGTGAAAAAAAAGATAAGATGATAAATTAATTGCTAATGGGAGAGAACAAAAGAAAGATTTTCACAGTCTTCTCTTTTATTCCCTTTGATAGCTCAGAATGACATAATAGTATTTCTGACTCAGAAGCTAAAGCTGAGACTCAGGAAGGAGTACCTGGGTCTTAGATAACTTTTTGAGACCTCAAAAATGTTATTGCCTCTTTATTTGCTAGAAATTGATTATTTCAATTGCCAGGGGCTGACATTGGGATCTTTTTCTCTTGAGCTGTGTTAGGATGAGAAGGCATTTATCCCACTCTAATGCTTAAAAGAAACTTTTGTTACGTATTCTTTAAATTCAAAATGTGTTTTTTATTATTCACCACATGAGCTCAGATTTGTAAAGAAACATAGAAACTGAAGACCTAATTTACTTCTTGTTCTGCTTTGTGGAAAACAAAGCAGAAGGGGATGATGGCCAAGGTCTGGTGGCTTCAGCTGAAATCAATTGAGGCTTCAGATTTCATATGAATGGCAAAAGCCTCAGTATCACTGAAATGCATGTCCGTTTCATCCTTACAGCTGGGACAAAAACTTGCCCAAATCCTGATCAAAGGAACCAGTTATGACAGTTTTTGCTAAGGCCTGGGTGTGTTTTTCCTTACCCACCTCTCTTTCCCACTTCTCTTTCTTTCTCTTCTCACCCTTCCTCTTCCTCTACTCCTTTCAGGTCACGTGTATAGATGACCTCCTTCTCATTACAGACAACAATGGGATTCATTATGCAGAACACATCTCCCTGAGGCAGAGTGTGCGAAGCCACCCAAGCCTAACATCTCAGGGGCAGGAAGGGGATGTGCTCAGGAAAGCCCTTGTTTCCAGACTAAAATGATTGGCTAATATGCATCTTGCCTTTGGACACTTCATGCCACGAATATCTAAGCAACACTGGATTTTTCTCCTCAGGGCAGAAGCAGAGAGATAGAAGATAACAGAATGGTGTTTGTTACCTGTGAGTAGGATGCTATTTACATAAAAGCAGTGGAAGCTATGCGATCTCCATGCAGTCAGTACCATTTTGCCTCAGCTGGGTACCTGTGCAGGCCAGGATGACCGGCTGCAATGAGCTTCCTACTTGTCTCATCCTACACAGCTCTGCCTCTCCCCATTAAAGCTCGGCTGCTGGTACTCAGAACTCCTCAAATAGGTCCAAGATTAACTCCAGCTGAGGGGAGGAGGTCATGTTTCAAACATGGCTAAGCAAGTGGCAGGTGCAGAGAATGCCAACTTTCCTTTCTCAGGGACACTTGAACATTTTTAGGGTTAAGCAAAAGCTGAAAACTAGTCACCTTTAATGAGGAGTTAGTTTCTACCCTGAGAAAATAGGATTAACCATTCATAGTCCTGATCATCTATGTTTGGTTCTCTCTGCAGTCTTTGGAAGTTACCTGCCAAGGACAGAATCTGGTCTCAAGTGAGCAAGAAATAACAGACAAATTAAGTGCCAGATCCACTTGTCTAAGAATGGTAAATTAATAGTCCTTACCTAATGGTGTTCTTTTTACGTGAGTTAAGACATAACTGAGGTTTTCTCTTCCATGTGAAATCTGAAGAGATTTTTATTTCTTTGCTTCATTCCTCTCGTGAGGGGTAAGCTAAGTTTTGGTTTTGGTAGAAACTTCTGGGTTCAAATTGCTTTCTCTCACCCCACCTCTCCCCAAAAAACAATCCTCCTGTTCCTCTGAAATTAAAAAGAAAAGCAACTTGGTGTCGCACAAAAAGGTAAAAAGAGATGGAGGGGAACATTTGTTTCTGACCTTCAGTGAAAGAATTCTGTTAGTTAGGCACTGTAAATTTGTTTTTTGCGAATGCAAGAGCATAAATTGTGCTCCATCAGGATGGAGGAAAGCATTTGCACCCAAAAAGGGGGGCACAAAATAAATTGATCAAATTAATTTCTGGCTGTCAGCCTGGAAGCTTATTTTCCATCAGCAGCATCAGAAGGAAAAGGAGCAGTTAACTTGTAATGATTGGGAAAGGTGGGGATCATGGATGGATTTGCTCAGGGGCACTGCAAAGGGTGCCTTGCTTTCACTCTTTTCACCAAAGAATTTGTAATCTGCTGCTGCCATGGAAGAAGTATGTAAGTTACCCTGGGGCCCAGCTTTGCACTGGCCTTTGACCCCAGTCCTTGACCTTGTCTGTAGGAGTTACTCCTCTGAGTTAGAGAATGACAGGACCACTTACATGCGTCTATTAATCTTGTTTAACTATATAACTTTTGCCAGGCAGGGAAGATTCCTAGGGGATGGGTGATGCCAAGGAAGTGTTCACTGAGGAAATTGTAGAGAGAATGTCTAGAGCTGTGAGTAACATTGGGGATTCTGTCACAAAACGGGGCTCAGGACAAGTTTGGGGCCACATAACCCCAAATCATTTTAAGAACAATGGAGGCTTTTTGCATTGCATTAACACTGCTTGTTGCTTTAACTTGGTCTGCATGGCTACTTTACTGATCCAGGAAATTTATTTTATCATCAGAGTGTATTGAAAACATTGGCTTGTTGTATGGATCACAATAACATGATATTTGCCAGAATTCACATCCCTAAAATATGTTATTTCTAGGGATTACAAATAAAATACCTTCAGGTGACAGGCAGTAAATGCAAGAATTTGTTCCAAGGCAAGATCCTAGGCTTGCCATTAGACTGCAGATAGTGGGAGTTATCCTTCACTCAAAGACATGTACATTAAAAGCTTTGAATTTGATCTGTCTTTTGATAATTTGAAATCCCATTGGATTATTGAGGTGATTCTGCAAGCATATCTTTCATATTCAGTTAAGTAAATAATGAAATGTTAGTTAAAAGCAGTGAGCTGATGATCTCTTAGTGGGCGTGGAATGTTATGATGGGATAATTGGATCAATCTGGTCCTCTGGTATTGGAATATCATTTCTCCAATCTGTCAAATTATCCCTCTCTTCTCACACCCACAGAAGCACAGATTTTGGTTATGACACTGGGAAGTCTCCAACTGTCCAAGAACATTCCATGCCCTTCTTGTCTTTATGGATAGAGGATGATACCCCTGCCCCAACATATACATCATGGATATTGAACAGGTTGAAATACATAGAAGTTATGTTCTGTTGAGTTGCTGCCTAAACCTTGAACTTGGTTGGCTCTGCTTCTTAGTTGCCTGTAATGCTCAGTGTTTGGATGATCTGCACTGTCAGGTTCTTAGTGATCACTATTCATCTCAGCAATACTTATTATATGGATGGCCTATTATATATACCATAAAAACACACTTAATGGGATTTTTGCTACTAGATTCTCAAATATTCTTGACTATTTATATGAGTAAATATGAATTAATTTTAGGAAAAGATTGATTCCTAAAATTGAATCTGAAAGTTTATTTTTGTTAATAATATATTTAAAAAAAAAACACTCTATAGCTCAGTGTTTGCCTTTTTGCCTTAGCTCTCAAGAAACCAAATCTGAACCTAGTATCTGATTGTAATTGGCTTATCTGCATTTTCTTATCCTGTTTCTGTTTACTTCTGCCCCTGGATAATTAGGAGGGTTAAGATAATTTACTTACTAACACATAAACGGGATTTTTTTTTTTTCTTGAACCCATAAGCAGCATCTGGCATTGCTTAGAAGAAAGAAGGGGATGCACAATTAGTAAGTTTTTATGGAGTAGTGAAAAATATGAAATACCTGGAACTTGATTTAATAAAGGAATACGTAGAACAGACACCTCTCTCTCTCTCTCTCTCACTAAATTTTTCTCTCTCTCTCTCTTGTGTGGGTGTGCTTGTGTGTGTGTGTGTGTGTGTGTGTGTGTGTGTGTATGATTTGCATTATAAAATCAAGGAGCATCTGAGATAGAAAGAAAAATGTAGCTGAGAAAGCAAAAGAAAATGGTGTAGGAAAACAGATTAGCATTGTGAAGTCCTGGAAGCAGTTTTTGAACACTGTCATGGCTTGTGCTTTGTGCTGATGAAACAATAAAATACAGAAATGCATTGCCAAATCCAGACCGAAAAAGTGACAAGATCATTAGACTGGTACTTATGGTACCTGGTTTTGAAATCTGGTTTGATCACTAATTAACAGGGAGAGAATCTTTGAAAAAATAATTACACTCTAGGTGTTCATTTAGATGCTCTCTACATTCCCTTCTAGTTTACATGTCATGAGTTACTTTAAAATGCTTCCATATTGCATACATATTGGGAAGAGCATTGTTACTCCCCAGCATGTGGCCTTGGCACAGCTCTGAGCAATAGATAATAATAGGTCAGAACTGATTCCCTGACCTGATCTGTTCTGATCTCCCCTGAACTTCGTGTCCCAGAAATTTTTATACTTATTCAAAGGCTAACTTTGAATAAGTCAAGAGAGAGGCAATATTTTCTTTAGATTGTAGGGGACTACATCCTAGTGTCTTTACTTTCCTGCTGAGATACCCCATAGCACAGTAGTTTGGGAATAGCTCTAATGAACTCATTGAAATAACTAAGTCCTAAAAGGCTCAGCTGCTCATCAGATGAAGACCCATAATGGACAGGTGTCCCCACTTGGGGGAAGTGACACCATGAGACCATCCTCTAGAACAACATGTACTAAACCACATCAGGAGACTGGTAATGCCTGTCACTCCTTCACCACATGGTGCATTGTCCTTGATCTTTCTAAGCTGGGGTCACATCATTGATCCACTGTCACTTAGAAGTCTCTTTCATTTCACCCCACAGAGTGGAACACCCCCTGTGTTTCCCTGGTTTCCTCATCCCTCCTCCTCCAGGAATGCTGTTAAAATAGAAATTTCAGCTGAGTCACTTTCCAAAGTGAGGTGTGAGACCAAGAGGGTGTGTGTTTCTAAGCAGCTGGCTAAAAGATGGTGAATGAACTCTGAATACACTCACCCACACTAGAGACATAAAGAGATCAATAAGCATATATTAGAGGGGACACATTGTTGGAGAAGGCTGTTGGTGGCCTGTGTCATCCCCTTTTCATTATCAAAAGGACACAGGCCTTGACAGAAGCGAGAGGGAGAGAACTAGAAAAATTCCTGACATGCCAGTGGGGAACACAGAAAAATAGGGTTTACTTCAGGCTGAGGGTCTTTGTCAGTTCAGGCTATTTCTCAACAGAAATTTATTCCTAATAAGTCTGGAGGCTGGAAATCCGAAATCATGGTGCTAGCATCATCGGGTTCTGATGAGGGCCTTTTTCCTGAGTTTCAGGTGGTTAGCTACTTACTGTATCCTTACCTTGCAGAAAGAGAGCTAGTGTGCTCTCTAGTGTTTGCTTATAAAGGAACTATTCCCATTCATGAAGACCCCACTCTCATGACTTAATTACCTCCCAAGGACCCCACCTCTAAATATTATCACATTGGGTTTAGGGTTTCAACATACTAATTTAGGGGGGCATTGTTCTGAGAGACTCTAAATAGAAAGAAGCAGGCTGCACCTGCCTCTACATTGATTCAGTGAAAAGTTGGCTGCATTAGGATTGGCCTACACTCCCAGAGTTTGTCAGTAAAAAAGGCTGGTATTTTCTGTGAGTTGAGGGGGTTGGTGTGGAATGATCCAAGGTCATGTTCAAGAGGGCCGCTTGGAGATCGGATAAACCTCAGCAGAAAAAATTGAGATATTACTAGATTGCCAGGGGCTGAGGCAGGTGAATGAGGGTGAGATGCACGGGCCCTCGGTGAGAGAAACAAATCACTGATGAGAAAGCCAGCTGTGAGCGCCCGCCAAGGCCTGACAGCACTTGTGCTGGGGTGGCGTTCCTGTGTAGTGAGCAAGCATGTTCCAATTTCCCCTTTCTTTTCTCCCTTCCTCTGCCCAACCCTGGAGATTGTTTAGTACGTTAACGAAACAGGATTTGAGCCTACCAAGTGGGAGAACAAAAGAGAAACTGAGTGCCTTCTCATACCTGCCATACTTGCCAAAGCCCCCCAAAAAGGAGAGGGAGTCTTCACTTTAAAGCAAAAGGCAAGTTTTACATTGCTCTCTGGTCCCCTCAGAGTTTCTCACATCCTAATCCTTGGAATTCATGAATATGTTATTCATGAAGCAAAGGGGAATTCAGGTTGCAGACGGAATTAAGATATTCTAATCAGCTGAATTTAAGGACAGGAGATTAGCTTGGACTTATCCAGGTGGGCCCAATGTAATCACAAGGGTCTTTATAGGTGCAAGAGGAAGGTAGGAGAGTTAGAGTGACGCAAGGCGAGAAAGACTTCACTACCCGCTGTTAGTCTTGAAGACAGAAAGGAGCCACGAGCCAAGGAATGCAGACAGCCTCTCGGAGCTGGGGAAGACAAGGGAACGAATTCTCCCCTGGAGTCTTCGGAAAAGAACATAGCACTTCTGACATCTTGATTTTAGCCCAGTGAGCCCCATTTCAGTCTTCTGACCTTCAGAAACGTAAGATAACTTTTCTTATGTCCAAAGCCACTAAAGTTATAGTTTGTAATAATTGCAATAGAAAATTAACACACTAAATAACTAAATTGAAACTGCATTACTTCAGAAGAAGCATAAATGTCATAGAGAAAGAATGAGCCTCAAGGAATAACTTAAATGAAAAGACGGAGACCAAAAAATGAAGCTACTTTAAGAATACGTAGCCCCAAATGGTTGCTCAACCTAACACATTTCTAAATCAGATTATCTGTTCATATTTCTTTCTAGAAGCTCCCCACAAGGCCAACCTGGAACCTCGATCCAATTTATAGTCTCTGGTTCTGAACAAAGGTCTTGTCCAAAGTCCGTATTCGGAAACAGTTTTCATGGGGCTCCACTCATTTGCAGAGAGAGTCAGCTGTCGGGCTGATTGGTGTGAGCCTCAGCTGTTCTCAAGGATCCTCAAGACAGAAGCCTCGTAAGAGAGTCTTGATGATTGCTGTAAGAGGATGGGGGCTGTGATGTGTCTGAGTGATAAACTGGAGATCCAAGTTGGGGCCAGACAGTGGAGGCCTTCAGATACTGTAGAAAATAGATTGCATTTAATTTCAATACTTGGAGTGTGGGTTGATAAACATTTGAACTGTTACCGTTGCAATGAAGGGGTTAGGAATAAAGCAGTTGGAGATATCTTGTAGTTAAAGGTGATGGGGCTTTTTTAAGAGCTCAGTAGGAATCTTAGTTTTCTATCCTGGAGATTTTTGTCCTTGCCCAAATCTCATGTTAAATTGTAATCCGCAGTGTTGAAGAAGGGGCCTGGCGGGAGGTGATTGGATCATGGGGATGGTTTCTAATGGTTTAGCACGATTCCCTTAGTGTTGCTTGTTTAAACGTGTGTAGCAACCGGCCCCCACGTCCTGCCAGCCATGTGAAGACTGTTCTTGCTTCCCCCTCACCTTCCTTTGTGATTGTAAGTTTCCTGAGGTCTCCCCAGAAGCAGAAGCCTGTACTGCCTGCAAAACCAGGAGCTGATTAAACCTCTTCCCTTATAAATTACCCAGTCTTAGGTATGTTTTTGGAGCAGCATTAGAATAGACTAATGCAATATATCATTTGCTGATAGTGACACTGAGCAGGAGAAGATGGGGGAGCTGTGGTGCATATGTTTTGTGGAATTCATGCATTTGGGCTGATTGTACATCACTCAGTTGGAGCTATCAACCAACTCGGAAAACCACATCAAGAGAAAATGAGCAGCCAGAGTCTGGGATAATGAAATACGTATTTTCAACTCGGTAATGAAAATAGTTTGGGTCACGGTGGTGAATGAAATCTAACAAGGAAGTGTTGAATACATGCCATACCTGTGTATAGAGGAAAGCATTGAGTGAATGAAAAAAATCTCTTGTAGCAGTCTTGAATGTGTCAAGCAGCCTCAATGGGAGACCAGAATTCAAATAAATGGGTGAGCAGAAAGGAAAGGAAAGTTGTCAATGCAACAAAGGCTGAGTAAATATGAAGTTGGTCCCTGTGCATGGAGAGGTAACTTTACAGAAGCAAAAAAGTTGTCTAAATCGGAGCTGTAAATTGAGAGAAGAAGCTCTGTATGAATGACTAGGGTGCTGGAAAGAGAAGCAGAAGGAGGAAAGTGTTAGTGATTTGGCGATAATAGGCCTGCATGAAGAGAAAGTTATAAGGTAGAAGATGGAAAGAGAAAGATAGGCTATGACAATTCCTGCTGCTGATATTAAACCTAAATAACAGTATTTATGCCACCGTGGGGTCTTTTCTATTGCAGTCCTGAGCGTATGATGGGGCTGGGCTCTACAGCGAGCTCAGCTCCCCTGCTGTGAGGGTGTAAGTGGTACATGGACATGCAGCCAGCAGCTTGCACACAGGAAGGGCTGGCATGTGTTGGGTTCTCAGCATATTTCATGCTAAGGTTAATAGAGAAGGGGGGGGGGAATGGTCCCTGACTTTGAAAAGGTATTGATGTAATGGGGAACGCAAGTCTTCACAGAGGACCACGTTTTAATGTAACCAATTTTGATACAAATTCTTTATACTAATGTGGTAAGGTTTCAGATCAAGGGAAGATTACTTTGACATACTTGGAAGATTGGTTTCGAAAGGCTTCCCAGATGATGAGGGTCATGACCTTGACCTTTGGATAGTCAGTGAGGTAGGAGGGTGAATCATATACGCAAAAGCGTAGCATGAGACTTGTTGCTTTTGGCCCTGAGGAGTTGTCATACCTGCCTGTGTTGTCCTAATGAAAGCATAGCTGCTTGTGGGGATTGCAGGCCTTCAGGAGATGTCCCGCAGGGAAATAGCTGAGGAGAGGGGCTGTGGCATAATGGGAGGAGCGCTGGTTTGGCAGACAGACCGTTGAATAATCCTGGCTCTGAAGCTGACCACTTAGGGCATCAGGGAAGATGTACTTCACCTCCAAGTCTCAGTGTTCTCCTCTGTAAATTAGGGGTCAGAAGAGGGACCTCATAAAATTGTATCTTGTATGTCCTCTTCCACATACCTTGTTCTCTTACCTTGAATATACTGTATAGTAGTAGATATACACTTTCCTTTTCAGAAGAAGCTGACTCTATCTACCTGCTGTTTCATTTTCCTCTGATTCACCTTCCAAACAGGTGCCCAAGTGCCCTTTCTATGACATTGGTCCAATGGTCACTCACCTGCTTCAAGTTCTCCCCATTGCCTACAGGTGAAGCTCTTCTACCATCTTTGGTGCTGACTTCTATCCCAGCCGTATTTCCTCATGCAGACAGTTACATTGATCTGCTTGCCAATCTCCAAACACCCCAGTCTCTTTGGCCCTGGCTCACATTCCTTCTTCCCCCCTAGAATAGTCTTCCTATGCCACCAAGCCCCTACTTTTGCTATTATCTCCTTCCCCCTCTTAGGGTCTGCACTGTTGTAAACCTTGGGACCTGTGTATCTTTGAAGCTTTTCCTAAACAACTGCCCCCATGCATGCTCTCTCTCATACACAGAAAAATACTCTATCAACTTTGCGGTCCTACTCCGACAAGCATAGATCTCTACTATAGCATGTTTTGTATTCGGCTTCATTCACACTTTTATGACCTGGATTATCTCATTAGATTTCTCCCCCCTGCCACCCCAGCCTCATAATTAAATTTTTATTTCCATAGATTTTGGGGGAACAGGTGGTATTTGGTTACCTAAGTAGGTTCTTTAGTGGTGATTTGTGAGATTTCGGTGCTCTTATCACCTGAGCAGTATACTCTCCATTTTTTTTTTTTTTTTTTTTTTTTTTTTTTTTTTTTTTTTTTTTTTGGTGTGACCTCCAGAAGGTGGTGTGGTGACTGATTAAATGTGGTGAGTGAGTGAGTGAAGAAGCTAAAAGACAAGCAATGTCTTCTCACTTACTCTTTCCTCCTGGTAGTTCCTGTTTGGGCTGGGGCAGGATTGCACAGCGAGATTTCTTTTTTAATAGAAATTTTTGCTACCCTGCCTCCCCAACACACGCAATCTCAGGATCCCTCTCCTGTCTGGTTGGATGGGCTCGGAATGCCCAAGAAAGAATCCTTTCCTGGCAGCTGGAGTCTCATAGGGCAGGTCCCTGAAGCCTTTGGGGCCTCTTTCAATCTGAATGGCCTGGATTTCCCTTCTGTGTTGGTGATGCTCTCCCCAGTGACTGAGAAGTAAGGGAGAAATAATGACTTTGGTCAAGTTCAGTGACTCTGAATCTTGTACCTGGGTAACTCAGGAGCAGGACTGGCCTCAGGGGGAAAAAAACAAAAACAAAAACAAAACCCTGACTTTCCAATTTCCCCCTCACCAATCTGGTCTCCACCCTTAAAATATCAAAAATATCAAATGTTTGCCTTTGTTTTCTCTTCTATTGTAGCCTGTCCCTTGGAAAATGTATTTTATGCTAGGGTTTTTCTGGAGGGTCATTAATCAGACTCATCATGTCAGCTTTTCCTAAGTCGCTCTTAAGAGAGTGACCATTACTTAAAGTGGAAAAGCTGCCTCATTGGTGCTCCATGATCTGTAAGGATAATGACTACCTTACCCGCTGGCAGGATTGCATATGGTGCAACACGTGTGCCTGGGACCTGGAAACAGACTCCAGCTTCAAACACTGGCACTGATGCTTATTAGCTGTATGATCTGGGCAAGCTATTAGGTTGGTGCAAAAGTAATTTCTTTTTTTTTTTT